>NC_064810.1:5234893-5427374 GCF_023721935.1 Panthera uncia
TCCGTCCGTCCATCCATCCATCCACCCACCACTCCATCACTCCATCTGTTACTCCATCCCTCCATCCATCCTTCCATCCATCAGTCCATCACTCCATGTGTCCGTCCATCCATCTGTCCATCCATCCATCCATCCCTCCATCTATCCCTCCATCCATCAGTCCATCACTCCATCCATCCGCTCACCCATCCATCCACCCACCCACCACTCCATCACTCCATCTATTACTCCATCCCTCCATCCATCCCTCCATCCATCCCTCCATCCATCAATCCATCACTCCATGTGTCTGTCCATCCATCTATCCATCCATCCATCCCTCCATCCATCCATCCATCTCTCCATCCATAACTCCAGGAGTCCATCTAAAAAATAGCCATTTTTTTGTGTGCAGGATGTGATGCTAAACCTTAATGGAGTCATCCAGATCTCTGCATTTAAAGAGTTTATGTTTGTTGGAGGAGCTGCACATACTTTGTGAGGAAGGGAGCCTTGTGTCACAAATGTCATGTATACCATGCAGGCAGTTTGCCATGGGAGTTTAGAGAAGGAAAGCCAACATTTTTTCATAGGCACATCGGTGGATGCCTTCATAGAGGAGGTAGCATTGGAGCTGCATATTAAGAACGTATGCAGTTGCAATAAGCAGAAAGATAAGGAGGTTGGTGGGAAAGGCATTTCTGACATGGGGAATAGCCTGAACAAAAACCTAGAAGGTAGAAAACAAGATATTTTAAATAGAAAAAAAGCAAACATGACCTCCTGTCAACCTGTGGAAGATGCTGAATACTTGTGAGAGCAGAGAAGACATCATAAGAGAAGTTCTTATGGAAAAGTCATTAACATCTGTCTGTATGCAATATGGTTGGGAATACATGGAGTAAGTGGAATAAAAATGGAGTAAGCTAGTAAGGAGACTGTTGCAATAATCTAGCCATGAGGTGATAAATGTTTACTCCCCACAGGTAAGGTGATAGGAAGGTCAGGACAGAATAAGAGCTGTCAGGAGGGGAGGTCAATAAAAATGACAGTGACCAGACAAGAATGGAGGAAGGGGAGCAGGTAGCACCCATGGAGGGCAACTGTAGGTTTCGCCTCAGGCCCGACTCTGAACACTCACTCGCCTCTTCATTGTTACAAAAAGGGAGAAGTTACAGATAACATGGAATTTCCAAGACATAGCAGTTATTGGAAGGGTAATCACCTGCATGGTTAGTCAGAGTTCCCAAGAAACTGAGCCAAGAGAATATATAGACATAAATGTAAAGATCTAGGATATCTATATCTAATAGGATATCTGGATAGGTAGGTAGGTAGGTAGGTAGGTAGGTAGGTAGGTAGGTAGATGGACAGACAGACAGACAGACAGGCAGACAATGAGAAGTTGGCCCACATAATGGAGGTTGAGAAGTTCCACTATCTGACATCTGCAAGCCAGAGACCCAAGAAAACCAATTCCAGTCTGAGGGGCAAAAGGGGAAAATCCCTTCTTCCTCCACATTTTTGCTCTCTTTAGACCCTCAGGGGATTGGATGATGCTCCCCCCCACACACTGGGGAGGGCAATCTACTTTCCTGATTCCACTGATTCAAATGCTAATCTCATTCGGAAACACCCTCACCGGCACACTCATAAGTAATGTTTAATCTGGGCGATGTTTAACATGGGCCAAGTTGACTAACCATCACAGGAGGTGAACGTCAGGGGTGTCAATGGTGATACAGACCTTGCTGGGGTGGAGGTCCCCATGGCAGAGGCACATGCAGGTGGCAAACTTTCACCTCCTCAGGTTGAGCCTTAATCATGATGGTTCCCTCATATAATCATACAAAGTGGGGTCTAGGGACCCAGAGCATCAGCATCACCATTACTGGTGTCTTTAAATTCTCTTGGAATGGGGCTAGGAAGTCTGTGCTCTGTCAAGATCCCTGGGAAATTTGTCTGCACATTGAAGTCTGGGAAGCTATGGTGTGTTACTGTACTGAGGAAGCCAGAACAAAATACAGTAGACCAGGGGCTTAAACTACAAACATTTATTTCTCTTAGTTCTGGAGACTAGAAGTCCAAGATCAAGGTGCTGGCCAATTCAGTTCCTGGTGAGGGTTTTCTTCCTTGTTTTCAGATATCCATCTTCCTGCTTTGCCCTCAACATGGGGTGTGTGTGTGTGTGTGTGTGTGTGTGTGTGTGTGTGTAGAAAGAAAAAGATCTCTTCCTCTTCATATAAGTCCACCATGCTGCCAGTTTAGACCCCCACCTTTATGACTTCATTTAGCCTTCCTGACCTTCCAAGAGCCCTGATACAGTCACCCTGGGGAGAGCACAACCAGGACCCTGCAGATAGACCCCTGAAATTGACAGAGATTAGGCAAGTTCTGAACACATTAAAAAGTGGCCAATATAAGAGCACTCAGGGTCACTGTTAAAACATCTCCAATATCTAAGTCCTTCTCCGTTTGCAGTTACCAACTTTTGGATGCTTTGTGGACCCTTTCAGAGCTGGATTATATAACTACTGCCATTGGCTATGCCACTTCCAGGGCAAGCGGCCATATTGAATCTCGCCTATCCTAGGTCAAGTGCCTTTGGAAGTTTCCTGTAAGAATCTAGGCAGTTATGCTCAGTTAAGTAACTTCTTACCAGCATAGGACAGCTACCTAATCTAAACAATATAATCCACCTGAGGCTGGAAAAAGCATTACATTTTGTTTCTTCTCCTCCGTAGTTTATTTCCTTTAAAAACTTAGAAGGTGTCCCTTAGTTCAGCATTGCTTTTTGCTGGTTTCATCCTGCACAAAAAAGCGACTAAGTCATATTTAAGAAAGAATGTCTCTGAAACAGGCCCCCTTCTTCGTCCTGTGATCTAAATCAAAGTCACTGTAGCCTTGAGCCTTCTTTATTATTACCTTCTCTTCCTGAGAGATTTGTGGTGTCAGAAATCCTGTTTCCAGTACTTACTGTTGTTATATGTCCTCACTTTGTAAAAGACTAATTTCTCTCTCCTTCACTAGAGCCAAAATTATCTTTCAATATCTTAACAATCTTAATAGTATTTAGGATTTCGACATCCTGAAATGTTGCCTATTCTTCTCTGCAGAAAAGACCTTTGAAGCAGACCTTCTAGAGATGGGGAAATCAGTGAAAACCCATAATAATTGCTTGATTCCCCTCTGGACACATAAACTGTTCTCCGTATCTGAAGTCGTTCATGGGGAAACTTTAAAGGATTATAAATTAGAAAATGAATGGTACACGTGATGAACATATTAAAACTCGCTCTTTTTCAGAAAGGTACTTCTGCTTCTCCCAATTCCAAGGAAATGGGAAAGTCACCTCTAATGGGGACTCGTATCCCTGTCAGAGACTCAGGTGAGAAGGGTACAGCCATGCTCCCCCTTGAAAGTGGTAAGGTTCTGTTTCTTTGGGTAATTACCCCATAGTTGAATTACTGGACCATATGTTATTTCTGTTTTTAATTTTTTGAGGAACCTCCATACTGTTTTCCAGAGTGGCTGCACTAGTTTGCATTCCCACTAACAGTGTGCGAGGGTCCCCCTTTTTCTGTCATACACCTGAAAGTAATGTAACCTTGTGTGTCAACTATACTCAGAGAAAAGAAGAGAAAAGAAGGGTAACGTTCTAGAAAATCATGGAAGGGCTTTTATTTTTTTCCCAGACACTGCACTGTCATCTCTGGTGGCTGTCACAAAAAAAGAACACCAGCATCCCATTAGGCCCATGCAAAGCCAGTGGTCAGATTTAGGCCTCAAGAAGGAAGGACGTGCTGCCTGATGTTACTGTTTATTTAGACAATACACAAATTAGTTAATTTTCCTTTCTTCCTGCTGCCATGAATGCATCCCATGGAGTGGATGAGAGGCAACAGAAGCTTACCCACTTAGAGTACCTTGTTCATTCCTCTCCCTCCTAGAGGCCAACCAGGCCGACCCTGCATGTTTCGTGTTTATTCCAGCCACCAGCTAGAGTTTGGGGGTTAAACACCTCTTCCCTCTCCCCTCATCACCATTAGACCCAATGTCCCCAACAGCTGTCCAGCTCTCCCAACCCCAGAAGCAAGGGCTATGAACTGCCACTTAAGCAGGAGGATCTCATGAGGGTCAGGCTGTAGACCCCGGGCGTGGGAGAGGCCCACAGTCCCAAACCACCGAGAGTCATGTGTCCATCAGGCCAAATGAACACAAAACACAAGAAAGGAATGACTGGCACTGCCCAAGGGATCTCTAAGACAAGACTTTAGACACTGATGGCATTTTCTGCTCATACTTTGTTTTCAGTAACCCCCAAGAATTATGTATGATCAGCTTTATCTTGTACGTAGTGCCTCTGAAACCAGCTCTCAGAGTGGTGACGTGATTTTCCCAGTCACTCAGCCCACAAGAGGTGAAGTCGGATTTCCCGACCGGGTTTGTTGAAGGCGATTCCGTGATGACCGTCCTATCAGCTGTTCGAAGTCCTCGTGTTCCTAAAGGAGAAGCTCTGTACTTGAGTCAGTCTAGTGTCCCTTCATGGTCTCGCCCCAATTCTTGCTCATTATTCCTGAACGAAAGTGTGGTTTGATACACAGGCTCCCCACCCACCATGCTGCACTGGTCAGGCTCCTACTTCCGTTCCTTCCCATAGTCTCCATGTTTGCCACAGTGGGGAGCTGTGACCTCCCTTGTAGGGTATGCCTCCCACATTTACAACGTATGAAATACATCCAAGACACCAAATGATTTAATGCCATAAAAGATATTCAAGGGGCTGCTGACCATACCCAGATTGTGTATTAAATTAATTAAAGGTGCCCAGAAATACATGGCTCAAACAGTCATAAAGGTCTCCTGAGTGTTCCTTCTCTCTCTTCTCATTATTTGGTTTATCTATTGAACCTGACCCTTGAGGTCACTGTTTTTGCCCATTTGACCCTAGTTCCTTCATTATCTCCAATCTCTCAACTCCTCTGTTCCTAGAGAAGAAGCCTAGACCTGGCTGTCAGTCCTAGAGAAGAAGCCTAGACCCGGCTCTTGGCTTTGGGTGAAACTGCACTCATGTGCCCACGTTGACCTTCGTCCACAGATGCACCAATAATTGGCCTTTTTCTGTTTGAACACTCAACTCTGAATCAGTCTTGTCCTCAAAACTCCATATTTCCATTGTTTACTCCCACAGAGACCCACGCAAATTGATTTTTCTCTCAAACTTGCAAAACCTCTGTGGTGGACTCTGGTGGACAGGGTGATGACCTTCCCAAAGATGTCTACGCCTCACCCATGGAATCTGACAATACGTCACCTTGCATGGCAATGTGACTTTACAGCTGTGATTTACTTAAGGGTCTTGATATGAAGAGATCCCTGTATTATTGGCGGGGAGGGGGGGGCAGCAGTGTAGTCCTAAGGGTCTTTATAAGAGAGCGGTAACAGCATCAAAGTCAAAGAACAGGATGTGACAATGCAAGCAGAGGTTGGAGTCAAGGGTGGGGTGTTGAAGATGGAGGAGGGGCCAAGAGCCGAAGAATGCAGGTGCCTCTAGAATGTGGAAGAAGCAAGGACACATGCTTTCCCTTAGAGCCTCCAGAAGGAACATAGATAGCCCTGCTGGCACCATGAATTTAGACTTCTACCCCACCAGAAGTGTAAGAGAATGCATTAGGGTTAAGTCACTAAGTTCGGGGTACCTTGTCACAGCAGCAGTAACAAATTAATATAACCCCCTAGCATTTTCGCAGCACTGTTTCTGGCAAAGCTTGATGAACAGTCTTCATGCAACAGACAAGATGCAAGGTCTGGGAGTGAGGGATGGGCACTGGGGCTCTGGTGCTCCTGGCATTGACAGGAGAGTTGGACAAGTGTCCAGTTGTTGTGAGATGTTTCATGGCAGCACTCGAATAAAGCTTCCCCATGTGCTTCCCATCCAGTTCTCCCAGATGCCCAGCCCGGTGACATTGGCGGCCATGGCCTCCTCTCAGACATTGCTAAAATAGAGCATCTGCGACTCACTGATAGTAATCCAGTGGACACTTATTTAATGCTTATTTAATGACTGTGTACCAGTCATTCCCCCAAGCTCTTTAGCAATATTAACTTGTTGAATCATTATTCCATCACGATGTTGTAGGTACAGTTATTAGCCCCATTTTAGAGGCGCCTGGTTGGCTCAGTCAGTTAAATGTCTGACTCTTGATTTTGGTTCAGATCATGATCTCACAGTTCATGAGTTCCAGCCCCGTGTAGGGCTTTCTTCTGACAGTGAGGTGCCCACTTGGGATTCTCTCCCCCTCTCTCTCTGACCCTCCCCCACTCATGCTGTCTCTCTCTCTCTCTCTCTCTCTCTGTCTCTGTCTCTCTGTCTCTGAAAATAAATTTTGAAAGAAAGAAAGAAGGAAGGAAGGAAGGAAGGAAGGAAGGAAGGAAGGAAGGAAGAAAAACTGACAGAACTGAGACTCATAGAACTTAAGACCACTGGGCTTGATTGAGGCAAAGCCAGGATGCATGTCTGAGTAGCATGTTCTCAGGGGTCTTCAGTTGAACCCTGGCTTGCCACATCCCTGCTGGCCTGGGTGATCTCCTTCCTCCAGCCACAGGGACTGAGGTCTAGATTCTTACCGCATATGTTTGTCCCACTGGAATAGTACCCTACAGAACCAAAAGTTCCATAAAATTATGGAATGACAAACTAGCCCACACCTGCCGACAATCATCGGAATAGAAAAGAGCCAGGAAGCCATTGGCGAAGGTGACCGTGTAACATGATAAAAAGATGGCGGAAGCTCAGACACCCTTCAGAGTGGGCACTGTGGGGAGAGCATTTTGATTTATCTGCTCATCCGACGTTGGTTGAGTCTACACTTTGTGCCAACCCTTGGGCTCTGTGCTTGGAATACCATACAGAACGGGGAGCCGTTTCTAGAATGTGGGCAGGAAACATGGCAGCCAAATTCAAGGTTTAGAATTCCATTGTAATATATGTAGTTGTGTAGGAAGAAACAAATTGTTTTCTATTATGGTGTACAGATCAGAGCAGGCATACAGAAGAACTATGCTGTTTCCAACCCCAATATAATGCTTAGTAATAGATCCCCACAGGTACTTCATTACCTGGGGCTTTGGTAATTTTTATTTGAGCACAACAACCTTCATTTTGAGTAATGGAAAAATTACCCATGTGATAGTGAGCTTTCTTTTCTTAGTTCCATTCATGGTGCAAACATATGTTTATCATATCTAACGTGACAGAGCTCTATATATAATGATGATGGCCTCTAGCACGGTGTAAATAGATCTGATTTTTTTTTTCCTGAAAAAAAAACGCAAGCCTGATGCGTTATCATTAACTTTTTGGTTGCATTGTTATCCAGAGTGAAACTGAATTTGCTTGCAAATGGATACATTTGAAGAAGTGACAGAAGAGGTGGCCCTAAGCAGGGGAAGAAAAGATGAGATTTGAACGGAAGGCAGTATTTGACCCTGATGGATGTGGTTCCATTTTCTTCCCTCCAAATGGACTGAATTCTATTTCCCATCTCATTGACTGAGCTTTCTTGCTGAAGAGGGACAAGGTGAATTAAGGGGTCAGAAAGAGCCTTACATAGTTTTAAATAGCAGCTCTTTTAGTCTTAATTATTGGAATTTCTGTAACATTCTTCACATGAAATATGACAGAAGGTATATCATATTTTTGCTGACCTGACATTTTTCTCTCCTGTTTTCCTGCTTTGTAAGTAAAACGTATTTCACTATGGTGGGCCTCACAGATGATTACCATGGAACATAAAGCCGCTGACTATTTTGGGTTTCACGTATATATTGGTTCTGTGGCCACTCTTGGCCCCTAAATATGTCCTGTTGTCTCAGTGGGATAAAGGTGAATAGTTCCACAGTAATATGTCCCCACCCCCACAGAACAATATGAAAATGTCCAGTCTGCTGTGTGCAGTCCATAGGAGGGTTTCAGCCACAAAGGCATGTCAATTATCCCCAACACTATCACATTTCTGAAAAGGCTGGTTTCATCAGAGTGTGGACAGGTGACAGTGATCTTATTAATAGACTCAGGCCAATGAAGTCATGATATCTCTGGTGTGCATGTAAAGGTGAGGAGCTGGAAAGGGACTGAGAAGTTGAGCCGATTGAAGCCTCTTGTTTGAGAGAAGAGGAGAAGACCCACCCTCGGGATGTATGACCTGCCTCTAGTCCTGGGCTTTATATGGATATGTCATATTCCCATTGCACGTTAGAAAAACAACTCACGGAGGCGGGTCAGGATGTGAGAGGTAGAGCCACGTAAAAATTGAAACACGGATGCACCCAAAGCATTGCCAGTTGAATTCTTCGAAATGCTCCAGGAACTGGAGCAGCTGGGTGGCTCAGTCGGTTGAGCGTTCGGCTCTTGGTTTCGGCTCAGGTCATGATCTCACAGTTCATGAGTTCGAGTCCCACATCGGGCTCCATGCTGATGGTATGGAGCCTCCTTGAGATTCTGTCTTTCCCTCTCTCTCTGCCCCTTCCCTACTTGTTCTCTCAATCTCTCTCTCAATAAATAAACTTAAAAAAAAATAAATGTTCCAGGAGGGATGACAGGGACTGGGACATCACAGAAAATTGAGAGAAGATGGGGCAGTGAGCTGGATCAAGGAAAACATCACAGAGTAGCAAGGAACAGAGAGAGGAAGCAGGAAACAGAAGCAGTAAGGTCACTGCAGACAGGAGTCAAGATAGTCACAGAATTTTTCACCTGCCTTATTTTATAAAAATTGGAAAACCAACCACATCTTGTGCCAACATTACCAAGAATGGAAAAGCACATAATAGCTTCATTTACTAATTGTCCACGAAGGGTCAGGCCCAGTGGGAGGTGGTCTGCTTATCATACCATGCATCAGCCTCTTGAAGTGGTTGTGGCCATGACCTCCGTTTTACAGATGAAGAAACTGCGACTCAGAGATGTTGAGCAACTTGCCCAAAGCCACAGAGCGATTCTATACCGCAGACTGGATTTGACGTCGAGGCTGCACGGGTTCAAAGCCCACCCTCTTGACAACTCACCTGGACAACTTAACTCGACTGGATTCCAACTCAGCAGGATAACTTCATTTGCCTTGACACGTAATACTAAGTCATCCAAAGAAAGTACTTTATCCTAAAGGGGAAACATTAAGCCAAGTAGATATTGTAAGACAAAGATGACGTTAGGAGAGCACAGGCACATTTAAGCCTCCCTGGTTCCGCAGGCTGACTTTGTGCAAGGACTTTCTTGTGCTTCTGTGTGTGTGTAAGCGTGGGCCTCTGGGTATCAGCTGTGGTCGTGTTTCGCCTGAGAGCTGAGACAGGAGGCAGGAAGAGGTGGACGGGGCCGAGGGGGTCATACCGCGGCCAGAGTGAGGCAGAGAGGAGTGTGCAGTCTGTCCCTGAGGCTGTCAGGTGTCTGCACATCTGGAAGCGTCTTCACCTGCAAGGAATATTGCGCAGCAATGAATGAAAGGGAAGCGGGGCTGTACCAGGGTCCGTGCAATTGCCCTGAGCTATAGCTGTGTGGGAAAAGCAATACGCAGAGAAATATGTGCAGAAGATACCCTTTTGGCAAATGAACCATGACCAAAACACTGCACTGTGCACATATGTGCTGTGCGTGTGTTGGGGGGACTGTTTGGATACAGAGAATAATCTAGAAAGACCTACTGGCGGTTACAACAGAGTGTTCTCAGGGCAGAGGTGAGAGAGAGTGTGTTCCTGTGGAGGGAAGAGAAGAAAGGAAATGTATGTCATTAGATAAACAGGATATAAGATGCATCTGCATTTAATCACAATTACGTAATCGTGTGTGTGCGCATGTGTGCACCTGCATACGTAAAAAGGGCTGTGAAAATATGGTCCCCAGAACGTGGGCGGTAATTGTTTTGAGGTGGCTTAGTTTTATTTTTTATTTTTATTTTTTTTCCAATATATGAAATTTATTGTCAAATTGGTTTCCATACAACACCCAGTGCTCATCCCAAAAGGTGCCCTCCTCAGTACCTATCATCCCCACCCCCCACCCCCCATCAACCCTCAGTTTGTTCTCAGTTTTTAAGAGTCTCTTATGCTTTGGCTCTCTTCCACTCTAACCTCTTTTTTTTTTTTTCCTTCCCCTCCCCCATGGGTTTCTGTTAAGTTTCTCAGGATCCACATAGGAATGAAACCATATGGTATCTGTCTTTCTCTGTATGGCTTATTTCACTTAGCATCACACTCTCCAGTTCCATCCACGTTGCTACAAAGGGCCATAGTTCATTCTTTCTCATTGAGGTGGCTTAGTTTTAAATGATCTTCGTTTTCTTCTTCAAGTGTAAGTATGTGGTTAGGGTTCTTGCAGCCTTCAGCTACTTTTGAATGGAGAAAAAGATGGTTTAAATGATTACTTTGGTCTTAAAAATTAATATGGCCATTTATTAAAGTTATCAGTGCAAAAACCCTCTATCTTCCTTTAACTTTTAGTCCAACTCAATAATCTTACTGTATATATACGTATATATACGTTACATATATATGTTATATACATATGTGTATAATATATATACATGTACATATATATGTATATAATATATGTATAATATATATATGTAACATATATATACCATTTGAACCAGTACTTTTAAGGGACTTTTGATTAATGTTTTCTTCCATTAATAAATTCAGTTCGTTTTTCATCTTTGTGGACTTAACTATGGCTATAAATTAAGTGTACTTGATTTCCTTTTTAAGTCCTCCAGTGATCTGACTAACTAAAGATTTCCAGGCATCCAAATAATTTTGTAAATCAAATACATTAAACTTACAAGTAAATTTAGTTATTGTTGTAATTTTTTCAATGTTATATGATTGTACCCAACCTTGGTAAGCGTCCTACCTACTCTTGCCTATCTAAATCTAAATCAATTACTCCATTGTACATTAGAGTTAGAATTAAAAGTCTGATATGGAATACTAATACATCTCATAAACATAGAAACTGCACTTATTCTCACAAACATAATATGTGAATTTTCTTCTCTACAACATTGCTATACTGTATTCTAGCTCTTTCTGGTGGTAGAGATATTTATTTGCTGAGGAAACATGACATGTCAACGATTTAGGGGGAAGCTTCCTCGGAATCTTCAGGGGCATTTTCTCGGTGGACTGAAGTTTCTATTTTTCTTCTCTTTTTTTTTTAATTTTCTTTATTTATTTTGAGAGAGGGAGAGGCAGAGAGAGAAGGAGAGAGAGAATCCCAAGCAGTCTCCACACTGTCATGGCAGAACCCAGTGCGGGCTTGAACTCATGCACCCTGAGATCATGACATGAGCCAAAATCAAGAGTCAGATGCTTAACTGACTGAGCCACTCAGGCGCCCCAGTGGACTGAAGTTTCTTTATCAAGGAACCCCCTTGTAGATACACTGGCTGGTTCTTTGATTTTGAAACTCACTCCCACCCTATTCTATGGCTGCTGAATTAAGCCTCCTCAAATGGGGTTTGTCGTACTCCATTCTCCCTAAAGTCACGTTACGCACTGCCTGACACCATGGCTGTGCCATAAGTCTGCCACTCTTATGCTGCTGAACCACTTGATTTGATTTAACAAATCCATGTTGGGCTCTATTATCTTTGAATTTTTCCACATCCCTCTGCCTTTAGGGTCATAACAACAAATATAATTCAGTATCTTAATGCATAATGCATGACTTTGTCAGACTCCTGTTCAGGGTATAGGTCTGCTGATACAAAGGGAGGAAATTCCGTTTTGTAAACATGTGCTATTGTACACTGTTGAAGGAAGGAAGGGAAGAAAAGAGAGAGAAAAAAGGGAAAACAGTAGTGGTGGTATGTCAGAGGGACGCTGGAGTCAACCAAAATAGTACTCAATGGCTAAATCTGGAACAATTTGAGAAAGAAAATAACTAGTGTTGGATTATAATCCAAAGAATAAAATAAATATCCTTGAGTCCACAGTGCTATAAATAAATGATTGAATAAATAAATAAGAATACACACACACACACACATATATATAATGGAATATTACACAACAATCAAAAAGAATGAAATCTTGTCATTTGCAACAACGTGGATGGAACTAGAGTGTATTATGCTAAGCAAAATAAGTCAGGCAGAGAAAGACAAGAACCGTATGATTTAACTCATGGGTGGAATTTAAGAAGCCCAACAGATGAACATGGGGGAGGGGAAAGAAAAATAATATAAAAACAGAGAGAGAGACAAACCATAAGAGACTCTTGAATACAGAGAACAACTGGGGGTTGCTGGAGGGGAGTTGAATGGCGGGGCGGCAGGGGGGGGGGGCTAGAGGGGGGATGGGGCATTAAGGAGGGCATCTGTTGGGATGAGCACTGGGTGTTACACGTAAATGATGAATCACTGGGTTCTACTCCTGAAGCCAAGACTACACTGTATGTTAGCTAACTTGAGTTTAAGTAAATAAATTCAAATAAATAACTAATAAATAAATAAAGTGCTTCCTTGCAAAAAAAAAAAAAAAACAAAGGAAATCTGAATAAACTATGAAATTAATCATGTGAAAATGGTCATTTAATCATTGTATAATGTAAGATGTATACATAACGGGAGAAGCTGGGTGTAACTTACATGAGCAGTTCTCTGTATTATCCCAACTTGCCTATAAATCTAATTACCTCCTAAAATGTTAAGTTCATTTAAAACAAAACAAACAAAAAATAACAGCAAAGCAGAGGCATCCTCCCCTAGGTGGATGAGTTAGGTGGGAGTGGGGAGAGTGCAAGGACTTTTAGCTGCATTTCTCCACAAACAGGTCTGATCTCAGGATAGAGTGGAGGCATTCCGGATTCTGAGAAAATTGACAGAATGATCTGGGCACAAATGCTGGGCATTTATGAAACAGTTTGCCCTACATGCTGTCTAGCGTAGCAGCCCTTCCCATAAACTTCAGTTTTGTGAAGGGCTACAAAAATGGTCCTTTTTGAAAGACTTGGTTAAAATGTTTTGAGCTGCCTTCCACCACCTTCAGGAAGGTGGGGTTGGGGACTGTGCTGTTACACTGTGGCCGTCAGTCTTCTCTGAAAGCCTGGAACATTCCAGTGCTGCTTGTTCAGGGATGGAGCCTCTACATGAGCCGTAGCTCATCACCCCCTGCTCATATGAGCATCAGTCCTTGATCCTTAAGTGATTTCTTCCCTTCCAAAATGCCTGAGAGAGCGTGCATGATCGCGACCAACAAAAGTAGCAAATGCACCTTTTAAAATATATCGCTACACTTCAAAGAGGCTCCCGAACATTTGACTATGATTTGGGTTCCCGTGTTACAACTTGGCACAGCCGGTCAGGTCTTTGTGGACGGCTGCTTCACGGGGTTGGAACATTTTGTGGCCTGCAGGCTTCCTACACTCAGCATGAAGCTGTCTTCCTTGCATTTGGCAGCCAAGTGGAATCATCAGTATCATTTTAATACCACGTTTTATCTGCGGCTTGATAATCTCTCTCAGCAGTGAAATATGGCTTCCAAAAGAAATGCGAGACAGTGGACCTAGCCACTGTAAAGTCAGTATTCATGGGGGAGTTTTCTGGTTCAGCCCGAGAAAGTGCTGGCAACCCATGAGTTACAAAGAATTACTTACCAAATAGTAAGTGAAATGATGGATTCCGCGTTTACATCTGCATTTTGTCCTCCAATTCCCTGTGCGTCTGACCTGCATTCTTAATTTCATAGGTAGCCGTCATTTAGAGATTATTGTTAGATAATCATTAGATTATCTACTCATTAGATTATCATCATAGATTATCATTAGAGATTATCATCCGGAGGTAAGGTCAAGGGCACAGATTGTAGGAACCAAACTGTCTGGATTGGTATCCCAGGTCTGCTGTGTAGTAACTTTCTGTGCCTCAGTGTCCTCACCTCTACAACAGGAATAATGAGAACCCACCTCATTGGACTGATGTGTGGATATACAAGAGAATGTATATGTCACACACTCAGTAGATAGGTTCTACTGACATGTGAGAGGTTATTAACGAACGTATGTAAGAATGGATGTGTTTCTGTGTTGGAATCAGCATCATTCAAAATTGGACTATGTCAAAGTGATGATGGGACTGCGGTTTCATGGCCGGTGCAGCAGCACCAACATACTGGTGTCTGATTCCAAGAAGGTGTTGGCCCAGGTAGAGCTTAAGGAGGTCGGTGAAGGGGGCCACTATTTGTCACCCCCCCCCCACCATCCCAGTGAAATGCAGTAGATCCAGGAGCCACAGGGGTAGAGGTTGAGAAGGAAGGAGCAGCAGCTTGCCTCCTGGGTGGCAGAGACTTTACCCCCAAGCTTCGCACTTTAGCAGGGCTTATGGGTGGCCTCTTACCTGAGGGACCCGGGAGGTGGCTATCGAGCTCACACAGACAGGGATGGGAAAGAAGATGCCCCCGTTTCTCGCACATGTGGTCGACCTTAGGCGTTTTGAAGATGTGAGAAGGAGGGTAAGAAAGGGCATAAGGGTAAGAAAATGGAAGGTAGAAACATGAGAACTTGTGGAGTGTTGGAGAAGCAGTGGTGTGGATGGCTGGGGGGTGTTGAGGGGCCATGACTGGGGTAACTGGGGGTTGGGGTTCAGTTGGAGGTGAGCTTCCCAACACCAGGTGGGTCTCTTGGGCTTGACCTCAAAGGCCACTGAGTGTTGGTGAAGTCCAGGTAGTCAGGGAAGGTCTTGCAAACAGGAACAAAGACAGTAAACAGGAGAGAAAAATATATATGTACATGTATGCATGTTAATTTCCTATGGGCATTGTGGGAGGGAAGGTCTGTGTCTGAGAATGGGCGGGGTTTTTTACCCATTTGGCTTGGCCAGACTCCCTTGAACTGGCAGCTTTCGTCATTTACCAATAAGCAACCTGAGTACATCATGTCTGTATGATACATGTATGCTGTGTACCAGCACATCACAGCATGTAACATACTGCTTTTAAAGGGTAGTCTTTATGGGGCGCCTGGGTGGCTCAGTCGGCTAAGCGTCCGACCTCGTCTCAGGTCATGATCTCACGTCTCCTGAGTTGGAGCCCTGTGTCGAGCTCTGTGCTGACGGCTCAGAGCCTGGAGCCTGCTTCGGATTCTCTGTCTCTCTCTCTCTCTGCCCCTCCCCTTCTCACTCTGTCTCTCTCTCTCTTCAAAATAAATAAACATTAAAGTAAATAAATAATAAAAAGGTAGTCTTTAATTCAGTCCAATTGAGGTTATCAAGAGCCCATGGTCAACCACACTAGAGATCAACGATTTCAGCAACTGACAATTCAATTAAGACAAGAAGCATTACTTATTTATCTTTTTCAAGTAGGTGGCATTTTTAGTTTGGAAACTCTCTGGCGTGTTGTGTGTGTGTGTGTGTGTGTGTGTGTGTGTGTGTAGCCCTTCAGACAGTTGTCCTAATTAATGTCACTTGAAGTGATATAGTCTCAGATACCAACTTTAGAAAACAGGAAAGTCAGTTTTTAACTTTTTAATTTGTGACTATACCAAAACTTCCAATAAGAATTCAAGGGATTTCTTTACCGCCAGTATTGTACTTTGCACATTTAAGCATCGATATTTATTTATGGAATTAAACTCACATTCATTGATGTTACAGAGAATCTTAGTGCACACAGGGAAAAACTGGGTACCCTGGCTCATCTTTCCCAGTCAGAAGAGTCTCCCCGTAGGTGTCATGGGCTCTGTCCTGACACCTAGCATTTCTCATGAAGTGTTGTTGTAAAAGACAGACCCATTTCAAAGTATTGGTTTCATAGGCAGTCAAATCAATTTCTTTCCTTTCTTTTTAACCGTCATTTAAACTGTTGACTAAGTTCAAAACTACCAGAACTCTTAAATGTATATCTGTGTGTCCCCAGATGTATTCTCCCATGTAACTTAACCAAATCCTCTTTGAAACAATGTTAGTTCTAAATAGCACATCAGTGGGGGGCGCCTGGGTGGCTCAGTCGGCTAAGCATCGGACTTCGGCTCAGGTCATGATCTCGCGGTCTGTGAGTTCAAGCCCTGTGTCTCGTCGGGCTCTGTGCTGACAGCTCAGAGCCTGGAGCCTGTTTCAGATTCTGTGTCTCCCTCTCTCTCTGCCCCTCCCCCACTTATGCTCTGTCTCACTTTGTCTCTCAAAAATAAGTAAACGTTAAAAAAAATTTAAATAGCGCACCAGTGATTAGCTAATGAAAGATTATATGCCCCAATGTCTTGGGAAGGAAAATAGATTGGGTTGTAGGATATTTAAAGAGGTTTTCTTTTTAATAAAAAAAAATTCCCGTCGTATCTGTACTTAGGCACATGTTTTCTCAATTACCTTGTGCAGATGTTGTGAGGGTCCTGTGGATTTTGCTTCCTCCTCATGTGGTTGTTTCTTCTTTCTGAAATTTAGGGAATGCACAGGGACCCCCAGCATGGGGGGCGGGGGGTGTGCATCTTGAAACTTTCCATCCTTCACAAACCCCCAGCCTGTCTGAACAGGTGGGAGGTACCTCTCTGAGCTCTTACCCAGGGTTAGGGGCTCTGGGGGGAGGGGGAGCGCAGGGGGAGACTGGAAGGCCCTCCTGCAGAGCCTGCTGCCCACATGCCCAGCAAGGCAAACATCATGACTTACAAAGCTGTGGGGGATGGGCCCAGGGCAGGAGAGAACCAAGAACAGTCCCAGGCGTTAAAGTTTAATTGGAAAAACTTCCACGAGGCTCTAAGCCTTGGAAGCACATCAAGACAGAGTTTGAGTTTGTAAGCCTTCCTAATTACATAGAAGGGCACTCCTCAAACATGCTGGTCTCAGGATAGCTTTATACTTTCAAAAATTATTGAGAACCCCAACATGCTTTTATTGATGTAGGTTATATCTATCAGTATTTATTGTATTAGAACTCCAACTGATGGGGCTCCTGGGTGGCTCAGTCTAAGGTTAAGCAGCTGACTCTCAGTTTCAGCTCATGTCATGATCTCGCAGTTTATGAGTTTGAGCCCCGTGTTGGGCTCTGCACTGACAGTGTAGAGCCCGCTTGGGATTCTCTCTCTCTCTCTCTCTCTCTCTCTCTCCCCCTCCCCTTTTCATGTTGTCTCTGTCTCTCAAAACAAACTTAAAACAAAAAACAAATCCAACTGAGAATTTAAAAGAAAAACATTTAAATGACAGTAATAAACAGACCTATTACCATAGATACCACTTGGTATTGAAAAAAATTATATTGTCAAAAACAAAAACAAAATTTAGTGACAAAAGAGGCATCACTTTTACATTCTGAGAGTCTGGCTACAGCTGGACAGCATAGCAACTTCTGCGTTCAGTCTCCTGTGACGTGTTATTTTGGTTGGAGTATGTGAAGAGAATATAGCCACACACCGAGATGTAGCTGTAAAAGGAAGGTGTAATAATAGCCTTGTGAGATCATTGTGGCCGTTCCTCTTTATACGCCACCAAAATTGGACAGGTGGTAGTCTTTAAAGGCTAGCTGCCACACAGAATCAGAAACGAGGGGCAACCTAAGGGGGTGCTCGGTCAGTAGAGTGTCCGATTTCAGCTCAGGTCATGATCTCATGGTTCCTGAGTTTGAGCCCCACATCAGGCTCTGTGCTGACAGCTTAGAGCCTGGAGTCTGCTTCAGATTCTCCCCATCTCACTCTCTGTTTCTCTCTCTCTCCCCCTCTCTCTCAAAAATGAATAAACATTAAAAATAATAATAAAAATAACCAGAAACCGTATCAACAGCCTTATTTGCACTATTACATTAAAATCTGTTGGTTTACTTTGCACTTGGAATGGATCTTTTTTTTTAATTTTTATGTTATTTATTTTTGAGAGAGAGAGAGAGAGACGGAGCATGAGTGGGGAAGGGGCAGAGAGAGAAGGAGAATCAGAATCCGAAGCAGGCTCCAGGCTTCAAGCTGTCAGCACAGAGCCCTATGCAGGGCCCTGAACCCATGAACCATGAGATCATGACCTGAGCCGAAGTGGGATGCTCAACCAACTGAGCCACCCAGGCACCCCTGGAATGGGTCTTTTGCACATGCATGGTTTTGTGGCACCCAACATTGGATTTTTGGGAAATATTGATTTGAAAAATTTGTGTGGGTATTCCAAATGTTGATATATTGCATTAGACAACATTTCTTAAAGGCGCAGTTTTTAATATCATCACTAAAATCATCCAAAAGTCTTTAAATATTAGGAAATTATATTATGTGCACGATGGAGAATTCAAGTTTTTCAAAACTGAATTTCGACTTGAAAGCTCAGATTTTTTATGCGTGGCAACAAATACATTCTCTGGTTTTCCCTGAAGTGACAGCCCGCTTCATTCATTTCAAGAACATGTGTGTCAAATACCCAAACAAAAAACGGTTTTTCAGCTTCCTTTCCATAAAAACGCAGTTGCACGATGAAAGCAGCCAATGCGTCTCACAGCAGCTCTTTCTCTTGACCGCCCGCACGTGCTCACGTCATGCGTGCTTGCCACTCTGTCACATGGAATATTAAAGGGACGTGTCCTCAAGGGTCACAATGGAATGAAACGAAAGGGTTTCATGCCTTGTCAAGGACATACTTAAGTGGAGCTTAAGTGGTAAGCACTGCGTTTGTTTTTGCTGTGAGTGTTTTTGCTGGCGAGGACGCGGGCCACCAAGGCAGGATAACGTCACCACCTGATGACGGCCGCGGCATGGCCACGATCCAATTCTTCGTCTTATTCTGAAAACACCTTTTAATCTCACAGGTCCCCTGAAAGATTCTTGGAGATACCAGGTATGTGCTGACCATACCCAAGGTCATCTGAGAACAGTTGATAGAGAAAAATCCTACCATTGTTTTATGTGCGTGTGTGTTTACAAATACATATTTATTTTATTTTATTTATTTTTTTAGAGAATTTATTGACAAACTGGTTTCCATACAGCCCCCAGTGCTCATCCCAACAGGTGCCCTCCTCAATGCCCATCACCCACTTATGTTAATATTTTTCAGGTTATACAAATCTCAAATCTGAGCAATCCAACCAGGTTGGATTTTAGGGTTCTCTGCAGGTTGTAGGGTAGGGGTACGCCATAGGTGGGCAGGTAGCATAATGCCAGCGGGACCATTCTGTTATTCTTGTGACACTAATGAGGCTTCGTCCTTTTGCATAATAATGAACAGAGGTACTGGAATCAGAGAAAAATGCACTGACGTCCTGACTTTCCTTCTCATCCGCTGGGTGATCTGTAGCATGTGTCCAAATGCCTCTGAGCCTCAGTTTCTGCATCTGTGAAATGGAGATAATGCAAAGCCAACTCCTAGGACTGCGTGAAGATTAATGAGATGGAAAATCCTCTGATGGAGAGGTTTCACCAGATACCTTATAAAAGTAGTCTCCTCCAGCCTCACGGTCCTCTGAGCGCAGAAAGGAACACAGGCGGGATGGCCCCCCTCGGGCTGAGTGGAGGGGTAGGCCTGTGGGTGAGGGCTTCTCCCATTGCCTCCAGCTTTGGGTCTGTGCACAAACACCCGGGGAAGAATTGTGTGAGGGAAGAATCGGGTCCCCCGCCTGTTTCCTTGGTGACAGAACAGTGAACTCGCATGGAGAGAGCGTCATACTTTCTCATCGTTTTATGGCACCAAGATTATGGAGACTTTTTATAAATAGGATTATGAAGTATTAGACTTTATCACAGCAGAGTATACAAGACATCCAGTTCGTTTACACTCGATATACATATCATGGAGAAAAATACTTTTTTTTAAGTTTATTTAAACTTTATTTTATTTAAACTTTATTTATTTAAACTCTCTCAGAGAGAGAGAGAGAGAGAGAGAGAGAGAGAGAGTGCGAGTGTGAGCTAGGGAGGGGCAGAAAGAGAGGGAGACACAGAATCCAAAGCAGGCTCTGAGCCATCAGCACAGAGCCTGACGCGGGGCTCGAACCCACGAGCCGTGAGATCATGACTTGGGCCGAAGCTGGATGCTTAACCGCCTGAGCCACTCAGGCGCCCCATAAATACTTTTAAGGAAAAGGTAGAATTAGTTCATTTCCCTCTTGAATACCAAATACCTTAACCTCAAAACCCAGGCTGAGACTGATACACGGACTAGTACACAATGTTTTTAGAGAAGAGAAAATAGCAAATTCAGTTAATATTTTATTGCGTATTCAATTTGGCATCTTCAGTTAATTAGAAATCAAATTCAACATGTATATTCACTCTATACTTTTCTGATTCTTGGCTTAGCTGTGTTTGGAGAGTAGCCACCTGAGGTCAGTTATGGAGAAAGAAATAGCTCGCTGCACACAGACATTGATTGGTCCACTCTTCCTTGAGCGTCCACATCTTCCTTCCATGGTGTCCACATCATCCTGCAACTGCCCCCAGGAGTCCAGTGCCCGGGAGGGAAGAAATGAGGCAAAGCTTCAAGGCAAATTAGGGATATGTTTTTAATTTTTTTCATGTTTATTTTACTTTTAGAGAGAGAGAGACAGAGAGACAGAGACAGAGCATGAGCAGGGGAGGGGCAGAGAGAGAGAGGGAGACACAGAATCCAAAGCAGGCTCCAGGCTCCAAGCTGCCAGCACAGAGCCTGACGTGGGGCCTCAACTCACAAACTGTGAGATCATGACCTGAGCCGAAGTTGGTGCTTAACCAACTGAGCCACCCAAGGGCTGCAAGGCAAATTAATATCACCCAGTCTTTCCTGTCAGAGGAAAAAAAAAGAAAAAAAAAGAAGATAGAACAGAACTTAACCCACCAAACACTGTCAACTATCTACAGATGTTAGAAAAAGTACATTAACTCCTTAGATCCAAGAGATCCCAGTCTCCTCTGTCTCATTGTGACGCACGACTGAGACCATAGTGCATTAACACCTTAATGACTTTACGGAAGTTCCATAGATGCTTAAAGCTAATTTCCCCAAACTGTTCAATATCTTTTATGGAGAGAAAGAAAATTTGTGCTTGGTCTCCATCCAGCCTATCCCAAAAATATTATTCGGTATATATAACGTAAAACACGTGGCCAGTCTCAATATATTGAAACTCGTATTAATTCACAACAACAGATATATTGCTTATGAAGTTGAGTACTATCTAAAAAGAATTTTACTTAATTCCACAACTTATGGAGCACTGGCTGGACTAATAAACACGTAGGGAAACTTTAAAAAAATTGATAAAATGGAATGCCGGCAGGAATGTACAAAGGTACGCGTTCGGATATGGCGTTCAGCAGGAAGCTTTCTCTAAGGCAATTTGACAACATGTATCAAAAGCCATAAAAATGTTCATTTCTTGTGATCCACTAATTTCATCCTTAATTATCCATACCAAAGAAATAAAGTGTGTAGACTAAGATTTATGTAGGAAGAGTCAACATGGCCCTTTATAATAATAAAAAATGTCTCTTTGCATAGCCAATTAAGTGAATGCGTATGTGAACTTTATGGTGCCTCGACCTAATTAAACAGATAATTTTAAATGATGCTTTTCAAAAGTTTCCTTAGTGTCGGGGAAAGTCATATGGTACAGCTAAATTATTAAAAAACAGGACATGGAAGGCATAAACGATACAATAATCTTAACAGTGTGAGGAAAAGTGCGTGGAAAACACGAGCAGGAAATGTCAGTGTTAAAAACATTAACTTCTATGGATCAGGATTACGGATGATGTATTTTTGTGCTTCCTTGTGGACTGAGCTGAATGAATCCACCCCAAATCTGTATGTTGAAGCCCTGACCCCCAGGCTGATGGTGTGTGGAGGCGGGGCCTGTGGAAGGGAAGTCAGTTTAGAGAAGGTCAGGGAAGCAGGACCCCCACGAAGGAATTAGTGTCCATAAGATGAGGCTGAGACCAGACCTGCCCCTGGCTGCCAGGGACGGGCCGCGAGAGGGTTGGCCCTCTGCACATCAGGAAGGGAGTCCTGATCTCAGACTCAAAGCCTCCAGAGCTGTGAGACATACATCTCTGCCATTTAAAGCACCCCATCTCTATGGGGTGCCTGGGTGACTCAGTCAGTTGAGCGTCCAACTTCGGCTCAGGTCATGGTCTTGCGGTCCATGAGTTCAAGCCCCGCATTGGGCCTGGAGCCTGCTTCCGATTCTGGGTCTCCCTCTCTCTCTGCCTTTCTCCCGCTCATGCTCTGTCTCTGTCAAAAACAAATAAACATTAATAAATAAATAAATAAAACCCCCCATCTCTGGTATATTTTTTATGGCAGCCCAAACTAGGACATGCTTCTCCATATTTTGCTGCATTTTCCAAATTTTCTAAATCACTCTTCCGGTTTGCCATCACGGAAAATTAATCAAGAAATGTAATAAAATATTATGAAATACGCATTGTCCTCTGAGTCACTGGATATGAGATAATCTTGAAATAATAAAAACCTTTGTCATAATATTTTTTGAAAAAGGGATAAGGAATGTTCTCTTGTAGAAAGTCGGGGTGTTTTTCGTAGTCATATGAGAGAAATCTATCTGGGCCTTTCTTCCCACAAAGGGGGGCGATCATTAGTTCTGTTGAATTTTTTCAGATCCAGCGATCTTTGTTTTCCACTTATGGAAACTGACTTTGAAAAATAAGGCAAATGACATTAAATTCTCAGCCAGGAAGAGACATTTGTCATTAGGCCCTGCTGAGGCATCTCATCTCTGCTGTCACCCTGGAGCAGGACAGTGGCTCCAGGCAAGAGACCAGGCATCCAACCACCTTCTCATCCCCAGTCTTCCCTGGTCATCTGTACGAGTGGTCCCCAGCCACACTGCTGGGCATCACCCGTGCTATTCAATAAGCCAAGTCCTGTCTTCCAGGTGCAAAATTCTGTGATCCTCTGATGAACTATTCAAATGAGTTCACTCATGGCTGTACAAACTTAGCTGTCAACAGTAGAGTGACATTTTCTACCCCTCCCCTCTCACTCTGGTAGTATAACTGACTATAGATTAACAGAAAGTGTTGATTATAGATATCCACATATAGAAATCGCTGTGATTTCAAACATTCTAAAGTCAGCTGACCTTCTTG
This sequence comes from Panthera uncia, assembly GCF_023721935.1. Taxonomy (NCBI): domain Eukaryota; kingdom Metazoa; phylum Chordata; class Mammalia; order Carnivora; family Felidae; genus Panthera; species Panthera uncia. The sequence goes on from NC_064810.1 coordinate 5,257,911, forward strand.
CCTCCAGATGTTTCTAAGAGCTTTTCAGGAAGCAACCGATTTCATATAAATTTCATAAAAAATGGATCATAGGTCTGATAGGAGTCCGAGAGAAATCATGGCGTGCCTTGAGGCACTTATGCTTATCACTGTTCTACAGAAGGAATATTGGAATAAAATGCATTTTAATGTCTGGCTCCTTCTCTAGAAAGACTCTGGAAATGATACTCTGGGACTCAAGAAAGTTGGCTCAGTAAGAAAAAGAAAAATTGAAAGTCCTCCTGGAGATAGGGAGCCTATGTTCTGAGGATGCCCTTGGTCCAGAAGTAGGTAGGCAAGACTCAAGAGTGGATATGTACATAAGATAAAATATGAAATGTGGAGTCTAGTATATTTGAAAATCTATAGTGAATGACTGTGCTAACAATATGTAAATTAGGAGTCTCTGCAGGAGGATGGCTCCAGGTGGCGAGGCTGGTTGGCAGTTCTGACTGGCTGGGGAGAAGGCAACCATCCTATCCAGCCAGAGTGGACTGGGCAGCAAACTACCTGAAAAACATTATGAGCAGGAGAGAAAGGGAGGGAGGCTTTGTTTTGCAAACCCAGGTATCACTGACTGCCCGACACCTCACCCTATGTGTGTGGGTTGTTTTGCCGTCTGTCTAGGAAGGGAAGCTGCAAAGGGATAGAGATTCTGAAGACCTTGACCACTGCCATGGTGCCGGCACCTGGTGCAGTGCCTGACACAGTGGGCGCCTGATGAATACTTGCAAAATTGAAGGAATGATTGAGTAGATGAGGAACAAGGTGGTTGAGTTGACTAGTTAAATGAGGGAGTGCATGCCCCATAGTGAGGCCTCGCACACCAGCACATGCCTACTGGCGGAGACCAAGCTACTGCCCAGAAGAGCGTTTGAACCCAAAGCAAATTTTAAAAAACCCGGAATGTCTATAGGGGCAGTGGGACAGAGCAGGGTCAGAGCTCTGACATGTTGTAAAGGAAAGACACATGCAGGGAAGCATGGGACCCCCAAAGGCAGGGGTGAGGTCTTCAGAGGAGAAACTTCCCTGCTCCCACCCTAGAAACATGGGGTGAAACCAAGACGAAGACAGGCAGTGGCACAAAAATTAGGACATGGGTTCGGTAGCAATTAAAAACAACCAAAATCAATAGTGGTTTGAGAGGAGAGTGTGGTTTTGGCTCATGTGACATCTGCATATCCACAATTCAGTCACATAGAAAGCTGCAGAGAAGGGAAGGGGATGTTTGTTGAGCAACTGCCCTGCACATTAGGGCTAATCATGGGGAAAGTGAGAGGAAGGTGAGTCTTGCATCAAGACTCCTACATGAACCATAGTCCATGGAGCAAAGCAGCTCTAGGGCCAATGAACTCAGACTAAGGTCAGAAGCAAACCCAGTGTCCACACCCTTCCAGCTCACATGTGGTGAGTTGCAGGAAGACAGGATTGGAGGTTAATTGGGTGGAAGCGGAAGAAGCATGAACTGCTCCCTCTGTCCCCGCCACCTGCCTCTACTTAAGTGGAAGATTCTGGAAATAAAGTGGAAAAGGAAGAGCATTGTGCCATGTTGTTGAAAGCTAGGGGGCCAGATGCCTGCAGCATCAGAGTTTGCTAAAGAGACTTTGCCTTCCAACATGGCTGTCCCTTAGCTACAGGTTGGAATGACCCTCAATGACCAGGCCAAGGCCCTGAGGTGCCCCTAGAGGACAGAAGCTGAAAGGTAGAGACCCAGGGGTTACCCCTTCAGGGGAGAAACCCTATAGCACTCCTGGAGCTGGCCTCCTTATCTCCCTCCTCCAGGAACCTTCTTTGCCTCAGCTGATTTTCAAGAGAAGGAGTCCGACCTTCCGTGTCTTCTCTAATCAGTTCCATCGTAGCCTTCTTCTCCCCTCCATCTCCACACCAGCAACCCAGCAGTGTCTCTTAGCTTCTGGAAATAATCTGTAGTGGCCGCTAAGACACCTCCTACATAGAACCCAAGTAAGAACTCAGTAAGTTAAATGGGACTTCTCTACAACTATCATATATTACTCATGGCAATGCTACCTACAGGTATCCATATCTATGTATCTCTGTCTATCTATCTTTCATCTATCTAAGTAAGTGAGTAGGAATGTATGGTGGAGGGGCGTCTGGGGGGGCTCAGTTGGCTAAGCTTCCAAGTATTCATTTCAGCTCAGGTCATGATCTCATGGTTCGTGAGTTCCAGCCCCGTGTTGGGCTCTGCACTGACAGTGTGGAGCCTGCTTGGGATTCTTATTCTCTCTCTCTCTCTCTCTCTCTCTCTCTCTCTCTCTCCTCCCCCCTCCCCCCTTTCAAAATAAATAAATAAACATTAAAAGAAAGAAAGTAATGTATGGCAGAAACAACTTCTTAACATGTATTTTGGTGGCCGCTTACAAGCTGTTTCTAAAGCTGCCTTGTTCATGCGCCTTCCTGACACACCTAACACCAGAGCCTGATTGGAAACCATTGAGGTACCCGGGGAGGCAGAGGCCATGAAGAAGCAGTAGGTCACTTCACTTGGTTGCTGGCTCAGGGTGCACTTTTTAAACCACATCTGGTTATTATGTTCATGCTCCTAGGATTAGAAACAAAAATACCTCAGAAACCCTGATACACAAAATAAAGCAATTCGTAGAATAGGAAGTAAAAAACACGGAATAGTAAGTTTTCATGAAATGATATTTAAATTATTTGGGGGGGGTTGCCTTCATCTTCTAGGGCTGCCGGAACAAATTCCCACAAATCGGTGACTTAAAACAAAAGAAATGTATCCTCTCAGAGTTTGGGGGACCGGAAGTCTGAGATCAAGATGTCACCAGAGTTAGCTTCTTCTGGAGTTTCTGAAGGAGAATTCATTCTTACCTCTCCCCTAGCTTCTGGTGGCTTCCAGCAACCCTTGGTATTCCTTGGCTTTAGATGTGTCGCTCCAGGATCTGTCCCTGACCACATGTGACTTTCTTTCCTGCATCTCTGTGCCCTTCTCCTCTTCTGTCTCTTACAAAGACACTCAGCATTGGATTTAGGACCTACCCTAATTCTGGATGATCTCATCTAGAGGTCCTTACCTTATTGAATCTGCAAAGACCCTTATTCCAAATAAGTTCACATTCTGGGGATCCAGGGCTTAGAATGTGGATGTATATTGGGCAGCTCACAATTCAACCCAAGGCAGGGATGAAAATTAAAATGGAAAACAGGGGTGCCTGGGTGGTCAGTCCGTTAAGCGTCTGACTCTTGATTTCAGCTCAGGTCATGATCTCATGGTCATGAGATCAAGCCCCGTGTTGGGCTCTGTAATTGGCATGGAGCCTGCTTAAGATTGCTCTCTCTGGCCCTCTTACCCTCCCCCATTCATGTTCATGCTCTCTCCTTCTCTCTCTGTCTTATGCTCTCTCTCAAAAATAAATACGTTAATTAATTAATTAGTTAAAATGGAAAATATCGACCTTCCTAAAGGATAGTTTTATTGCCAGGTGCCTGGGTGGCTCTGTCAGTTAAGCATCTGACTTCAGCTCAGGTCATGATCTCTCGGTTCGTGGATTCGAGCCCCGCATCAGGCTCTGTGCTGACAGCTCGGAGCCTGGAGCCTGCTTCAGATTCTGTGTCTCCCTCTCTCTCTGCCCCTCCCCCCCCCAAATAAATAAACATTAAAAAATTTTTAAAAAGAATAGTTTTATTGCCAATGATGTAAATGCCTCAGCATCACGGCATCTGAGAGAGGCCTCACAAAGCAGATGTGTGCCCTTGTGTGAGAATGTGTGCCCTTGTGTCAGAAGCAGCTTAGGATGTGCAGAGGGATGTGTCATCCTGTCGCCATGAGTGATAGGCATTCTCACAGCTCACGAAGGAAAGCAACGGTAGCTGTCGTAAAAGCATTTCCCAGTAAGGATGACGTCCTGAGAACTCAACACAGAATGCTGGGACAAGTAGGGCATTTTCAAGCCTTATTTCCTAGTTCACGGTCTCTTCCCTTCTGGCACCATGATGACTGTCTGAGCAATTTAACTTCATTAGGTTCATGGGGAAATGAGCGGGATTGATGTGCCTTGAGGATACTGTTGGGAGAGAGTGACAGAGGGCTTGCCGTGCGTTTACGGTGGCATCCCTGTTTCTCATCTCCAGAAATCCATTGTTATGGATTAAAAAATCCCTGTGAATGTCAGGTTTGTGAACAGCAATAGATTACCATCACGATATAGCACCCCTCGGTGTTGCTCCGTCACAGAAGTTTCTAGAAAAGGCGCTGGCTCCACAACGATGCGAGGCACTATTGATAGCACCTCCTTCCGAGAAATCCTACAGAGAGTCGTTCGATGCTGGTGAGATGGCCATGACTCTTGCTTCTCAGCTCAGGACTGCATTTGGGCATTGATAGTGGGTTTCTCCTCAGATCAGCCAAATACAGGAGACTAATTACTTCATGAGAAGAATAGCTGTTCCCCCTTTCAGTAGATGGAGCCACATGAGAAGACAAAGGACTGCCAGAGAGGGCTTGGCATGATGACTAGAATCACAACAGAGGGCCCTAGAAACAGAAACCTAGAATTTAACAGTGCTGACCAACAGGACCGCTCTGCATTGCCTTCTGCTGTGGAAGCTTTTCCAGTCCAACCCTAATCCTTGACATTTTGGGGTCCAGATATCTCTGTTCTGGAAGGAACATGGGCAGCTCCTTCCCTGCTTCCATGTGCACTTTCTTGTTTGCTTGCATAGCTGTCAACTCCCTTCATAATGACACCTTTTTTCTCTAGATTTCTGTATAGGGTTATAGTTAGGTTATAGCCAAAGCTTGCAGCTCTGGAACGATCTGGGGCTTTAAAGCAAAAATTTGGAAATTTGGGGGCCAGGGACTCTTTGAAACATTGGAGGATAGCTCTGGCTTCTTGCCATAGAAAATCAACTATATCCATACAAGTTGGAATTCTATTTGTGACCCCCTAAGGACCTGTGGAGCCCTATCATGAATTCCTATGATAAGTAAATATTTCTGCTCTATGCAGGCATAGGTAGATTTACAAGTGCTGTATCTCTTGGATTCTTGGAACCCTTTGTGTTTGACCCTATATACTCCCTCTACCAGTAGACAATGTTGAAGAAATAGAAATAGTAGCTTCCTTTTGATTGTTAGATACATAAAATATATTACATGTAATAAATTTATTTGTGCACAGTTTACATTTGAGTGTGGGTGATAGAAGAAAGGAAGCTGAAACTCTTTCTCGGGAAGATAGTGCAAGAGCTGAGGTATAATTTTAGGAAAGAACATTCTGGAAACATGAGAGTTAATAACACCTCCCACAGGGTTCTAGATGGACAAATGTGGACACTTTATCATTGTACTCCTCATCGGTGTGTGATACATGTTCATCATATGTCTGGCCATGGCCAGCTGGTCCTGAGATTTGAGTATATGCCATAGATAGGGTTTGTTCCCTCTGTTCCTGCCCCCCCCCCCCCAGTTTATCTCTGCCTGGGAAAGCCAGATGCAATGGGCTAATTCCTTGAAAGATACAATCTGCCAAAACTCACTCAACAAGAAATAGACAACTTGAAAAGGTCTGTATCAGTCAATAACAACCTTCCAAAACAGAAAGTGCCAGGCCCAGAGGAATTCACTGGTGAATTATATCAAACATTTAAAGAATAAATTATACCAATTCTCTACAATCTCTGTGAAAGACTAGAATCAGAGAGAATAGGGGTGCCTGGGTGGCTCAGTTGGTTGGGCAACAGACTTCGGCTCAGGTCATGGTCTCATTGTTCATGAGTTCAGGTCCCACATCAGGCCTGTGCTTACAGCTCAGAGCCTGGAGTCTGCTGCCCCTCCCCAGCTCACACTCTGTCTCTCTTAAAAATGAATAAACATTTAAAAAATTGAAAAAAAAAGAAGCAGAGATAATAGGAGCAGCTGAGTGGCTTAGTCAGTTGAGCATCCGACTTTAGCTCAGGTCATGATCTCATGGCTCATGAGCTCAAGGTCTGTGTGCTGACAAATCAGAACCCGCTTCTGATTATGATTCTGTGTCTCTCTCACTCTCTGCCCCTCTCCCATTCATGCTCTGTATCTCTTTCTCAAAATAATAATAATAATAATAGTAATAGTAATAGTAATAATAATAATAAACATTAAAAAAGAAGCAGAAGCAGAAAGAATACTTCTTAACTCATTCTGTAAGACCAGCATTACCCTAATACAAAAATCAGACAAAGATATTCCAGGAAAAGAAAACTAAGACCATTATATCTTATAAGATAAATGCAAAAGTCATCAACAAAATGTTAGCAAATTGAATCTTAAAAAGTTTAAAAGAAAATAATTCTATACCATAACCAAGTGGGATTTATCCCACATTTGAAAATTTAAAAATGTAATCCATCACTTCAACACTCTAAAAAAGAAAAATCACATGATTATTTTATTTTCCCTACATCATCAACAGATGTAGAGGAAATAAAAAGAGCATCTGACAAAATTCAACATCAATCATGATAAAACTCTCTGTAAAGCAGTAGAGTAGGAATAGAGAGGAACTTTTTTTCAACTTGATAAAAGATTGTCTATAAACCAAACTTTCAGCTAACATCATACTTAATGGTGAGAAACTTGAAGCTTTCCAGATCAAGAACAAGGCAAAATGCCCTTTCTCACCACTCTTTTTCAACACTGTCCTAGACGTCCTTGATAATGCAATAAGGCAAGAAAAGGAAATAAAAGGTATATAGGTTGAGAAGGAAAACATAAAGTTGTCTTTGTTTGCAGATGTCATGTTCATCTCTGTAGAAAATCTCAAAGAATGGACAAAAGACTCCCAAAACTAATAAAAGTTTAAACCAGGGTTTTAAAATACCAGTTCAATATATAAGTCATTTCTTTCCTATATACAAACAATGAACAGGTAGAATTTAAAATTTAAAAATACAGTGCCATTTATATTAGCATCCAAAAACCGAATTACCTAGGTATAAGTTTCACAAAATATATGCAAAATGTATATATGAGGAAAATTCCAAACTCTGATAAAATCAAATAATTAAATAAATGGAGAGAGATTTCATGTTCATGGTAGGAAAACCCAATGTCAGTTCTTCTCAAATGGATTTATAGATTCAGTGCAATCCTAATACATATGTTAAGAAGTTATTTTATGGATATTGACAAACTGATTCCAAAATTTATATGGACAGGCAAAAGACCCAGAGTAGCCAACACAATATTGAAGGAGAAGAACAAAGCTGCAAGACTAATGCAACCCGGCTTCAAAACTTACTATAAAGCTACACTAATCAAGACAGTGTGGTGTTAGCAGAAGAACAGACAAATAGATCAATGGAACAAAATAGAGAGCCCAGAAATAGACCCACATTAATATTGTCAACTGATCTTTGACAAAGGAGCCAAGCAATGCGGTGGAGGAAACATAGTCTCTTTGACAAATGGTGCTGGAATAACTGGATGTTTATATGCGTAAAAAATTAATCTAGACACAAACCTTACCTCCTTCAGAAAGATTAACTCTAAGTGGGTCATGGGACTAAATGTAAAATGCAAAACTATAAAACTCCTGGAAGATAACACAGGAGAACACCTACATGACCTTGGGTATGGTGATGACTTTTTATCTATAATACCAAAGACATGATCCATGAAAGTGACTAATTGATAAGATGGGCTTCATTGAAGTTAAAAAATTCTTATTTTCGATTAACAGTAGAAATACTGTTAATTAGAACACAAGCCACAGACTGGAAAAAAATATTTGCAGAAGTCACATCTGATAAAGAACTGTTATCCAAAATATACAAAGAATTCTTAAAACCAGCAATAAGAAAACTAACAACCCAATTGAAAAATAGGCCGAAGATCTTTCTATTTGTTATTTCTTTTTTTTAATATGAAATTTATTGTCAAATTGGTTTCCGTACTACACCCAGTGCTCATCCCAACAGGTGCCCTCCTCAATGCCCATCACCCACCCTCCCCTCCCTCCCACTCCCCATCAACCCTCAGTTTATTCTCAGTTTTTAAGAGTCTATTATGGTTTGGCTCCCTCACTCTCTAACCATTCTTTTTTTTTTCCTTCCCCTCCCCCATGGTCTTCTGGTAAGTTTCTCAGGATCTACGTAAGAGTGAAAACATATGGTATCTGTCTTTCTCTCTATGACTTATTTCACTTAGCATAACACTCTAGTTCCATCCATGTTGCTACAATAGGCCATATTTCATTCTTTCTCATTGCCACATAATATTCCATTGTGTATGTAAACCACAGTTTCTTTATCCATTCATCAGTAGATGCACATTCAGGCTCTTTCCATAATTTGGCTGTTGTTGAAAGTGCTGCTATCAACATTGGGGTCCAAGTGCCCCTCTGCATCAGCCCTCCTGTATCCCTTGGGTACATTCCTAGCAGTGCTATTGCTGGGTCATAGGGTAGATCTGTGTTCTATTTTTTGAGGAACCTCCACATCTCCACATCCTCTCCAGCATCTGTAGTCTCCTTGTTTGTTCATTTTAGCCACCCTGACTGACATGAGGTGCTGTCTCAGTGTGGCTTTGATTTGTATTTCCCTGGTGAGGAGTGACCAAAGATCCTAACAGGTACCTCACCAAAGAAGATACATAGTTGGTAACCAAACCTATGAAAAGATGTTCTACATCTTATGTCATCAGGAAAATGCAGGCGAAAACATCGATGAGATACCACTACACGCCTGTCAGGATGGAAAAAACCAGAACACTCAAGAGTACCAAATTCTGTCAACAATGGGGGACAACAGGAACTCTCATACATTGTACGAACTGTCCATATAAAACTAAACATAACCTTAGCCATACCACCCAGCAGTATCTCTCCTTTGTATTTGCCCAAAGGAGCTAAAAATTTATGTACACACACACACACACACACACACACACACACACACACACACACACAAAGCACTTAGATGTGTATAGCAGCTTTTTTCATAATTACCAAAACGTGAAAGCAACCAAGATGTCTTTCAGTAGGTGAATGGATGAACAAATAGTGGTACAACTGGACAGTGGAATGTTATTCAATGCTACAAAGAGATGAGCTGGCAAGCCAATAGTCATGGAAGAAACTTAAATGCCTATTTCTGAAGGAAGCAAGTATGAGAAGGCTACGTACTGTATGATTCCAACTATATGACATTCCTGAAAAGGAAAAACTATGAAGACAATAAGAAGATCAGTGGCTGCCAGGGGTGGGTGGGGAGAGAGATGAACAGGCAGAACACAGAAGATTTTTAGGGCAGTGAAGATAGTCTGTATGATGTTATAACGATGGACAGATGTCATTATACATTTATTCGTCCAGACTCATTGACTGCACAACACCAAGAGTAAACCTTGGGTAAACTGTGGACTTTGGGTAATTATGATGTGTCAATGTAGGTTCATCCTTGGTTAAGAACAAAATGTATGATTCTGGCGAGTGATGTTGATAACAGGGAGGTTGTGCAACTGTGGGGGCAGGAGGTATATTGGAAATCTCTGTACCTTGGTCTCAATTATATTGTAAACCTAAAACTGCTCTAAGAAAACAAAAATCTCTTTAAAAAAAACTGAGCACATGAGAATATTGCAACAATAAATATTTTGTGGTTGCCTCTCACTGTGTTGCCCCCAGAACGAATGGCCCTGATGTCCCGATAAAAACTAAGGGTCAGGAGAGTAGAGGTGAGCAGTGACCTGGGGCCACATGATGGCAGTGTTTATCCATAAAGGCATATGGATGTTCATTTGTTATTCTGTGTTTCGCTGTATGGGAATGAAATATTTCCTAATAGATTGTAAGAGTACATATAACAGCATTCAATATAAAAATGTGATGAAATTGGTATGGGTTCATGCTGCCACTGGAAAATGTGATCACCTACCAGGATAACTCCCAGGAAGCCATACCTGGTCTGTAGGAAAGCTGCTGGCTTACAGACGGACATCTGGTATACCAAGCACTCGGTTGCCTTCACTGATAACCGGAATAGCAGAAGGTCACTTTGACCTGCTATGTCAACTTCTGGGATTCAGAGACACTAGGGTCTGATGGAGCATGTCCTCTGGAGGTGTTCTGGCACCACATACTGACTAAGGGAAAAGAAGCAGGTAAGTTTGATGAGGGAATAAAGCCATAGGCATCTCCGAAAGGACATGAGTCCAGTATCTGCTGACCTGATGGACTGGAATCAGAATCTCAGGAGGTTGGAAAAGTGCTACAAGAAAAAAAAAATGAAACGAAAGAGCTATATCACCAAATCTCTAAGATTTGAGGGTGGAAGGCCATTCTTCAGTGCCGCGGTGCAGAGAGGCAGTGGTCTCTGCCCTTTGGTGGAGGACTCAAAGAACTTCAGTACCTGGAAGAACCCAAAGAACGACATCTTTTCTTTGTACCTCAGAGAATCTGCCGCGTCAGAAGCAGAAAGCCTCTCAGAGGAGAGAACAGCTTCTCAGAAACAGTGGCAAGAGCACATGGAAATGGACACACTTAAAAGCAAACTGTGCAATCTTTGTCTCCAGCAAAATAGAAGCCAGGAAGAAAGCACTTACCCAGAAAAATAAGGTGGTCCTTTGTTGAGCAAATGGATGGACAATAACCCACAGAGTGAGCCAGGGAGACTTTATAAACTAATTGTGGTATTCAAGCGTGAAAAACCAGCTAGAATATAGCAGGAAGTGACAGAATCAGAATGCTGAGGGTTTCAGCACATGCTTCCCAGCAAAAGTCCAGTGGAACCTAACAAAGGTCAGGCCGTATGTGGGAGTCCCTGTGCTTTCCCCTCTTGATCTGCTGTGAACCTTTGCTCTTAAAAAAAAAAACTCAACATAAATTAAAAAAATAAATGCACACATAACTTAAATGATATAATAATTAAATTAATAACAGAATATCAAAGGCAAAGGAGAAACTCCATTTCAAACCAAAAAATCAAATAAAATGCATTCTACAGTCTATGTTCTTTGACTACAATGCATGAAAACTTGGTTGTTTGACTCCCGCTTCAAATTCTAAAGTAGATCTTCACTTCCTTTATGTTCAATCCAGATACCCTGGCCTGTCCCAGAGCGTGCTTCATGGCCTGACCCCTTTTTGATGTTTTACTCTTCAGTCGGTTATCGGGAAACCCCTTCAGCAGCTCACCTGAGCCACACAAGTACACCTCTGTGCCTTTGAATGCCTGCCCTCTCTGCCTTGAACACCTTCCTTTGGATAAAAGTTCTAGTATTTTCTTCTCATGCAACAAACGTCTATATTCATAGGGCAGCTACCATGTTTCAGTCACTGGAGTATATAAAATTAAGACACAATCTTTGACCTCAAGGAATTTATAGTCTGGAGGGGAGAGGTAGCAAGAAAGGAGTGAGGCAGGAGCCTGGGTGGCTCAGTAGGTTGAGGGTCCGACTTCAGCTCAGGTCATTACTCGCAGTTCTTGAGTTCAATGCGAGCCCCACATCGGGCTCTGTGCTGACAGCTCAGAACCTACAGCCTGTTTCAGATTCTGTGTCTCCCTCTTTCTCTGCCCCTCCCCAGCTCACTCGCTCTCTCTCTCTCTCTCACTCTCAAAAATAAATAAACATTAAAAAAATATAATGCCTCACCAAACAGGCAATCTCTTATAAAACCACATGTACACTTACCACACGATCCAGCAATCACATGCTTGGGCGTTTACCCCAGAGCCATGAAAATGTTCACAAAATGTTCACAAAAGTCTCCACTCATGAATGTTCGTAGAAGCTTTATTAATAGTAGCCAAATTCGGGGGGTGGGAGGGAATGTCTTTTAATAGGAGAGTGGTTGAAAAATCTCTGGTCCAACCATACAATGGAATAGCACCCAGTGATAACAAGGAACAAACTATGGGTGAATGCAACAACTTGGATGGACTTGAAGGGTAGTACGTAAGCTTAGGGAAGAGAGTTGGTCTCAAAAGTTGGTTCTGTTTTGTAACATTCTCAAAGGACAAAACCGCACAAGTAGAGAATAATTTAGTGGTTTCTAGGAGACAGGGAAAGAGGTTGGGGTGGGGCCCGGTGCAAATACAAAAAGGTAGCAACAGGGACTTCTTTTGTGGTGATAAAACCGACGGTGGGTGCCCAGCTTTAAATTAGATAAAGTTACATAGAACTACACACATGAAAACACACACACACACACACACACACACACACACACACACAAATGTGGGTTTAACGGTAGCGAAAAACAAGTAAGGTATGTATTTCAGTTAATAGAAATGTCCCAGCACCAGTTTCCTGGTTTTCACATTGTGCCACAGTGACGTAAAATCTCAATATTGGTAGAAGCTGGGTGAAGGCTGCACAGGACTCAACACTGGTTTTGCAATCTCTGTGAGTCTGTATTTCAAAGTAAATTTTTTTAAGTTTGTTTATTTTGAGAGAGAGAGAGTGGGGGTGGGGTGGGGTGGGGCAGAGAGGGTGGGAGAGAGAGAATCCCAAGCAGGCTCCAAGCTGTCAGCGTGGAGCTCCACGTGGGGCTCGATCCCACAAACCATGAGGTCGTGACCTGAACTGAAATCAGGAGTCAGACGCTCAACCGACCGAGCCACCCAGGCGCCCCTCAAAATAAGTCATTTTTAATAAGTAATGTCCCCAAACACATAAGGCCAAAAGGAAAAAAAAAGATAGCAGGTGGATATGTAGCACATTTGTGGTGTGGACATGACAGTGTTGGGAGAGTTCAGAGGAGACATCATCCTGGAGAGGTGAGGTGGGGGGCAGGGAGGAATGTGAGTTTACACGGGAGGGTTGGGTGGTAGTCGGACCGGAGAAATGGGGGTGACTTGGGGAAAGCTAGAGCACTGCCAACCAGCTGTGCTGGAAAAGGGAAAGTATGTTCCCATACGGGATCGGGGAGGTGGCGGAACACTCAAAGTGAGTTCAGGTGCGAAAGCAGAATTTTTGGTTGAAGGAGGAGTTACCTGGTCAGTGGAAACGCAGTCTGCAGGGAGATTGCAAACACCTTGGACTTCAAGCTGTGGGAACAGAGAGCAGATAGTAGGAGCCGCCGTAAATTGCAAGTGAGAGACTGTCATACTGGGGGTGGCATTTTGGGGGGCTGAACCCGGCGGAGGTGGGGAGTGGATCGGAGTGGGGCGAGACGAAGGGTTCGAGCGCCGTTGTCACAGCCCAGCACAGGCTTGCATGGAAGTGACAGTTGTGTGCCAAGGACGTGAACGATGCTGTGAACATTCACCCAAGAGCACCAGGTCCCTGATGAGCATGGGGACCCGGAGTGAGTCCAAGGTCGATCCCGGCCGGGATGCAAGAATAGGGAGGAGAGACTTTGGGGGGAAAGCCGCCACCTTGTGCTTTGCCCACGTTGAGGAGGTGGCATGCCCTCCTTCTGCAGATGTCTGTGGCTCGCTTCCCGAGGTGTGAGACAGCAGCTGAAGACAGGTGAGCCACTGTCCCGGAGCAACCCGCCGCCACAGCCCAAGCGGATGAGACCTGCAAGGGGGAGACTGGACGGGGCGATGCAGAAGGGAGGAGTGGAAGCCCCTGCACGTGCAGGCGTGCCCGCTACAGGGTCTAGAAAATACGACGCCCTTCCTCGCCCCACCCTTCTTCTGTCATTTTGCCTGGCATGCCCCTGGACAGGACCAGGCCTGGCTTCCTGCTCTGCCTGAGCGCTCCCTCACCCCCCCTGCTTCTTTAACAAGCTCCTGGCACAGGCTGTTGTCAGGTGCACGTCGTCAGCCATAGCAACCAGCCCTGAGCGTCCCCGGCTCCAGGGATGAGGGGAACACCGCTCTTTGTCCAAGTGGCCACAGGCAGTCTAAACCCCCAGAACCTCGACTCCACAATTAACCCTGAGTGCAAGTTCTCGAAATGGTGCCCCCCTCATCTAGCTGTCAGCTCCCTTGCACTTAGAGCTTCCAGAAAGAAATCACAACAGCTCAGACCTGATCTTCGGGGCTGTTTGTTTTGAGGGCTTTTTCCTTAGCTGGAGGGGGAGGGCTGCTTCCCATCGCCGGCAAACACTTCTTACGTCTCCCTAGAGGATCAGATCGCCCTGTTTCATGTTGCTGTTGGGTTTTTAATAAGAGGGTGAGAAGAGGGAGGGAGGACAGCTGGGGGGGGCTCCAAACAGGCGGCTGCAGCTGTCTCTCCCCGTGTGGGCTGTGCAACCCACGAGGATTTCATTCGGTGCTAAATCGGACCTTCCTATAGACAGTGGTTATCTAAGGATCACTTTGTTCGTGTTCTCTCCGTGCCCGAAGTGTTCCTTCGCGTGTAAGATGGAAAGGGACTGTTGCCGCTTCTCCCGACTGGATGGGAATCCCTGACCGTGCAGCAATCTGAGCTCCTTGGAAAAAAAAAAAAAAAAGACACAAAGTTCTAGCTCAATGAGAGGGTCTGTGTGTCCAGCCGGAGACCTCTGGAGATTTTTCTTTCATTTGTTTGACAGTGGAACTGTGGTCTGATTCAGCGCAGCGATGCGACCTCCAGAAGAGTCTTCAGCCGGGGCTTGAAGATGTGTTATTGCACCTTTTTTTTCTGGGTGATCCCTGTACTGATCACGCTTGAATCTGGGGTGTTTCACTGGGACCATAAATTCAAGCCAATTAGTTCATATCATGTCAAAAACAAAAACAGAACAAAACAACTATGCTTTCTGCTTATAAAAGTAAATGTGTTTATCGTAAAAGATTCAGAAAAATCAAAGAAATAAATGAATAATGATATAATAAATAAATGAAGTGAATATACCTATCATTCCTCCTGTTAACATATTGACTATCTTTTAGGACATTTAAATTTTTATTCCTACATAGAGATATATAGAATTTGTCTGTATGCAAAGAGAGAGGGGAGGAGAGAGTGAGAAAGAGAGGTTCTTAAATACATTTTTAAGAACAAAAAAATGACTATGCCTTATAGGCTTTTTTATCCAGCAGATAATATGTTATTGGTATTGTGGACTGAATTCTGTCCCCCGCCCCCTGCCAAAATTCATATGTTGAAGTCCAGCCCCCCTCAGCGTGACTGTATTTGGGTGAGGGCCTTTATTTTTTTTAATGTTTTGTTTATTTATTTTGAGACAGAGAGAGAGAATGAGCAGGGCACAGAGAGAGGGAGAGAGAGAATTCCAAGCAGGCTCCATGCTGTCTGCAAGGAGCCAGACGCAGGGCTCAATCCCCTGAACTGTGAGATCATGATCTGAGCTAAAATCAAGAGCTGGACATTTAACAGACTGAGCCACCCGTGTGCCCCTGGGAGAGGGCCTTTAACAGGTAATTTAGGTTGAATGACGTCATAAGACTGGGGCCCTAATGAAATAGGACTGGTGTCATTGTAAGAAGAGGGGAAGGCACCAGGGGTGTGGCACACAGAGAAAAGGCCGGGTGAAGACACAGGCGACCATCGGCAAAGCCAAGGAGGGGCCAAATCTGCAGACATCTTGATCTTGGACTTCCAGCCTCTAGAACCATGAGAAAATTCGTTCTGTGATTTAAGTCACCAAGTCTTTGGTGTATTGTTATGGCAGCCCAACGAAACCAGTGCAGGTATCTTTTCTTTAGTGTTTTAATGGCTGATTCCTAGTCCATTCTATGGCTGTGTAGTTACTTATTTAAACAATCATGAATATTTGTTTTTATGACGAGCAAGGTTGAAAGAAGCATCCTTATACATACACGTCCATCAAATCATTCTTAGGGTGAAATAGGAGAAATTGTATTGCAGGGTCAAAAGATGTGTTTGTGCAAAATTGTGTCACATGTGGCCAAACTAAACTGGCTCCCCCCCCCCAAAAAAAAGCTGTGCCAACCGGCATTTCCATTTGCAAGATTTAAGTACCAGCATCCCCACCTCCTAGAAAACCAGACACTTTCAGTCTTTAACATGTTCTACATTCGTGGGCAAAAATGATCATTTAACTTCCTAACAGAAAAGGTTGAGTATCTTGATATTTGCTGAAATTTTAGTTTCTTCTTTTTAAATAATTTCTCTGCATCCTTTTTCATTTTCCCAGTATGTCTTGTTGATCTGGATATTGATCACGTGATCATCCTTTCTCTGGCATATGTTACAGTATCTTTTCCCATTTGCCATTTTCCTTTCACGTTTTGCTTAGAGGTTTGCTTATTTATCAGTAGAAAGATTTCTTAAACTGTTGTGTAGACAGATCTACGAAGCTATTGCTGCACAGTTTCCGGTTTGGATGTCGTGCACATAATTTTTGTTTCTTCTTCTCAAAATATTCGCCTAAATTTCTTCCGAGTGAATATCATGAGGAAAACCAAGGTTAAGGATGTTTGGCACACCATTATTTGAAATGAAAAACAACAGGGGCACCTGGGCGGCTCAGTCAGGTGAGCATCTGTCCAACTCTTGATTTTGGCTCCAGTCATGACCTCAAGGTTTGTGAGTTCGAGCCCCATGTGGGGCTCTGCACTGACAGCTGGGAGCCTGCTTGGGATTCTCTGTTTCCATCCCTCTCTCTGTCTCTCTCTCTCTCTCTCTCTCAAAAATAAATATATAAACATTAAAAAATATTTTTTATTTTTATTTAAAAAAAAGTAAACATTTAAAAAAATTGTAAAAAAAAAACCCCACTGTTTATACTTTTTGGTGTAACACATCCAATTAGCCATGTCAAAGTGGGTAGGACGTATTTGGTGCCAGAGTCACCCGGTCCTCTGGGCCAGTGGGTTTCAATATGTGGTGGCCAGGAACTTGCGGGGCATACAGGCTCTGGGGTCCCTCCCTAGACCTGTAGGATCAGACACTCAGTGAGGCCAGGTCACCTGTACTGTGACACACCCGCCATTGATTGGGAAGCAGGCTCAAGTCTGAACACCGCTTCTCTGGCTGTGCAGACAGCTGCCTCCCTGTGGGGATCTCAAGTGCCTTTCCCCCAGGCAGCTTCCAGCCGTTTACACCTTACATTCCGTCCCTGTCATTAGGGACACATCCACTCGGATGCAGGCGTTTTCATCACAGCTCATTTGCACACACAAACACACGTGTGTTTTAAAGCCCTCATTACATACATGCATTGACATTACTTATTCTTAGAACCAGGTGGATTTCAGAAAGAGGGACACCCTTGCGGGACAGATTGAATGTTGAGCCAAAACTCACCATCCCTCCTCCTTGTGCACCCAAGACTCTCTGAGAAGGAAACAGGTGCTGCGGCCAGTGCCAGGATGCATCTACAGACTTGATGCTCTCATGTTAAATATCAGAGGTCAAATGAGGTAAAAAAACAAAACAAGGGGCGCCTGGGTGGCTCAGTCGGTTAGGCGTCCGACTTCAGCGCAGGTCACGATCTCGCGGTCCGTGAGTTCGAGCCCCGCGTCGGGCTCTGGGCTGATGGCTCAGAGCCTGGAGCCTGCTTCCGATTCTGTGTCTCCCTCTCTCTCTGCCCCTCCCCCGTTCATGCTCTGTCTCTCGCTGTCTCAAAAATAAATAAACGTTAAAAAAAATTTAAAAAAATTTAAAGAAAACAACAAAACAAAACAAAACCTGGTGCCTGTTTCATAAATATTCTTCAAATGGGATGGAGAGAACACCGCTATCATCTTTCTTCGTGGGAAGCTATTAAATGTTCTTTAATGTACCTGAATCTCTCGTGACAGGCTTAAATATTCCCTATACCTGTTTTTCTCCATTTTTCTTTTTTCTCGTCTTTTTCCTATGCCTGTTTTGTATATGGATAAGGTGAAATACACAATATCAGTATGCACCTATAAAGACAGCAAATTGGGGCCATCCTAAAGGAGAGGTTTTTAATGCGTTGGTTAATATTTCTCGTGGCTTTGCAGCTCAGGCCGTGTGCTGCGGGAGCCTGACCCCCGTGCTCAAGTGCACACGTCCGTGCATGAACGAGCAGTGAGTGAAAACCTCGAGTGTCCCGGCAGCACTCACTTCGACCGAGCTGAGTCTCCTAGCGAGTTTCTGCTTCATTTAGAGCTGTCAATACCTCAATTAGTGCCTGCTCGCCTGCCCCGGGAGGGACGGTTACGCATTGCACTTCCCAAGCCTCTGAAATCTAAAAACCCCCTGAGAGCCGCTCAGTCATAAAATACCTCCTGATTAACAGTGCCGTTTGCCAAAAAATCCCCTGCTCCTTTCTGTTTCTTCCTTCGTAAGATTTATCAACTGCCATAAACAGAAGACACCAAGAGGTGCCACCTGCCAGCAGCTGACGCTGAAAACGTCCCCCAAGCATGCCATGTGAGGGTTCACTGATTTTATGCCTGGATCTGAAACTCACAAGTCCACAGCACAAAGCAAGGAAAAGGCACAGATTTCAGCTGTTGTGTGCGCCCGGGTGTGCACGTATCCTGGCGTTTACGTGTGAGCTTGGACGTGACCTCCACCCTTCGGTATCGTTAACCCTACAATTCAGTACGTGGAGAGAATTTCCCTCGCCTTGAGTTAAGAAAGGGAAGGCAGCTGGTTCAGGCTCCCACAAGGCTGTGTTTAGCGGTGCCGCTGGCTCCTTCAGAAAAGGTGTTTTTCTGTCTGCAGAGTCGTCAGTGCATTTTGTATCTCCATAGGCTCTTTTCCGAACAGATGTTGCCTTAGCAAACCTATCAAAGAGGCCAAGAGACCATCTGAGCACTTTATTTATTTTTGCTTCTTGAAGGAGAAAGCTCTTAAAAAGGAAATATATCATGGCATATTTATTTTCTAATAAACATTATTAAAAATGCATGTCATTTTGGCTTTCATATAAAATTGGGGAGAAAGAACTTAAAATAATCAAATGCTCTAGTGGCTTAGAAATTGCCCTGGATGCCTCCAACACACACACACACACACACACACACACACGTGATCGCACATGTGCACATACACATATGCACACTGTGCACATGTCGAATGCATGCACATATACACAATCACACGGGCACACCTGAGTACACGTGCACCCACACACCTGTACAAATATAGACTCTTCTGGTGATCTAAGTCAATAATCCCTTTGAAAACAACCCTCAAGGGGTGCCTGGGTGGCTCAGTCGGTTGGGTGTCCCACTCCAGCTCAGGTTATGATCTCACAGTTTGTGGGTTCGAGCCCCGCATCGGGCTGTGTGCTGACAGCTCGGAGCCTGCAGGCTGCTTCCGATTCTGTGTCTCTCTTTCTTTGTTCTGCCCCTCCCCGACTTATGTTCTGTTGCTCTCAAAAAATAAACAATATAAGGAAGAAAATAGCACTCAAAACCTTCTTCTTGGAAAGTAAGCAGTCCATCACCCCATTTTCTTCATATCAGGGGACCAGAATTTAGCACTTAGGAAACACTCTCTTTTTCCTTTTTTTTTAACCTGTGCTGTCAATTATCCAGGTGATGTGATGGATACAGCCATTATATTATTTGCCAAATCCATTAATATTTCATTTAGAACCTACAAAAGGGAAATTTACTTTTAAATATGTTTTATTTATCGCTCAAATGTTATATAAACCACATGGCATAGTTAGATCTTTAAAATCTCTACAATCCCTTCACCCTAATGCTGTGTTTCCCACCCACCCCCCTTTCTGGTCCTTGCCTACATACATATATAGAAAAGCTCCTTCAGCCTTGGTGGAATATAAATCTAATTGGGAAAACAAGTCATGGATGCAGATATTAGCTAGAGAAAAAATAACTAACATTGTAAACGCTTAGAGTCTACAAAGGACTTCCTGTGCATTTGATCTTTGCAGCTGCTCTGTACTGAGGCGGCATCACCATGGCACCCACTGAGGGCTCGGGCTCAGAGTATAAACACTCCCGGAAGTTTATAGTCCACAAATCGGTGGAACCAGAGCTCAGTCAGCTCTTCTGATTCCAAATCCTGCACTATTTCTGCAGAACACTTTCCCAGTGATTGGGAGTGATTGGGTTGGGGGCGGGGGGCAGGGGGGGATGCCAGGAATAGCTCTAAAGCCATGGTGCTCCTGTGTGGCATGCACCAGAATCTCATGGAGAGTTCTTCAGGCCGCCAGCCCCAGGGTTGCATTTCTAGAAAGTTCCCAAGTGCTGCTCCTGCTACTGGTCCAGGAGCGACTCTTGAAGAACCACTGTTGTCGACAAATGAATAACAAAGATTGATGGTGAGGCTATAAATCTGTACAACTGTTTTTGAGAGCTGCTTGGCACTGTCTCATAAATTTAGAGAAATACACATACCTTAGCTGGAAATTTCAGTCCTCTCTACGTTCCCTAAACAAGTTCGTGCATACTTTTCCAGAGGTCATAGTCGTATGGAATCTGAAACTTCTGAAATAAATAAACCATGGAATATTCATACAAAGAAGTATTATACATCAGTGAAAACACCTGCAGGCAATGCGTATATGTTGTAGATGTCATATAAACACAGAATAAGGGTGCCTGGCTGGTTTAGTTGGTGGAGCGTGTGACTCTTGATCTCAGGGTTGTAAGTGTGAGCCCCTTGTTGGACATAGAGGTTACTTAAAAATAATTTTTTTAACACTAACAGAATAAAAGAAGGAAGACACAAAACAGTGCAGACAGTATGATTCTACTGTATAGACAACTCAAGAACAGGTGAGACTAAACCCAGTTGCTCATGGATGCAAAACCAGGTAGGAAAAGTAGAGGCTGCCTACATCATAATTCTGGTTCCCCTGCTTACTACCTGTGTGACTGTGAATGAGTCACCCAGTTTGTCTCTGCCTCAGCTCTGCACACCTGAAATCAGGGTATTAATAGCACCTACCTCCTAGGGTTGCTGTAAAAATGAAAAGCAGGTAACATTCTCAACATAGGGCTTAATACATGCTAGCTATAATTACCATCATCTTTATTACGTGAGATGTTTTTCAAAGGGCATTTTATGTCCTTGATATTAGCATAAACAAATGAAAAAGACATGCAGGGAAAAATGGATAAGCCAAATGACAGAAACCAAATCTTACAACCAAATCCAGATAACCAAATTAACAAAAACACGTACACATTTAAACAAGCAAATGGAAGCATACATTAGAGGCCAAATAAAGAAGGCTCTGTGAGAATGGATGTTGAACAGGATGAATATCAAGTGGACAAAATAGCTTCCAGGAAAAGGTGAACCATCTGAAATTAAAAATAGGGCGGGGATTGCAGGGTTCAGGGCAGGATCCGGGTCCTGGGCACTGGCTCATCTTGGACAAGAATCTTCCAGTGGAGAAGCCCCAAGGATGCTCTACAGAGGGAGGTGGCACTTCCAGGACACACTTTCCTGAATTCCAGGGAGCCACAAGGCAATCCGCTGTTGCAGCTGATAGCAGGATGTGGCTGGGGCCGCCACCACAAGTGTAGTGGAGATAATGGCTTATCTTCTCCCTTGGAGCTTCTTTTGAAAACTGGCTGGACAGAAAAGCATTTGCTCAAAAGTTAGAACATGGTTTTGGACCCAACTATTCTGTGTATCCATTCCCGAGCCACGGGAGCTCCTGGTTCTGTTTCCATGGAAACTTCTTGCCTTCCAAGAACTATATCAGAATATGTGAGGAGGAAGAGGGCTTGACTGGGGGACATCCATTTCCCAGATCCCACATGGGTTGTTGGCCAGCCTGGGATCTTCACAGGCTATTGGCCAGAAACTTACATTCCTCATGGTCCTCTCCAGCCACCTGCATGTCCTGGTGACATGATGGCAGGCTTCCATGGAACAAGTGATCAGACACACACACACACACACACACACACGCACGCGCGCGCACGCACACACAAACACACACAGGTGCTCCAGTGCCCAAGATGAAAGCTGCAGTCTAATCTGAGTGATTTGCCACCACTTCTGCCGGATTCTATAGTTCATGCAGACCAAAGAGTCTGGCAAAATGTGGGAGAGGCTATACAATGGTTTGCAAACCAGGGTTCGAGGACCACTGGGAATCACCTTGGGGGACAGTCAATACCGCTGATTTTTTTTCTAATTAATATTCTAGACCTCATCCAATTTTTCATGATGACATAGCCTATTTTCTTATATTTTTAAACTTATTTTTTACTATCACTGTCAGCAGGAAATCAAAGTTTACTTACCATTTTCCTTCTTTCTAATTACCTGGAAGTCTTGTTAGGTAAAACATAACATCTATGTGCATGACCAGACAGGAATAAAAAAAAAAGGAAGAAATTTCTGCCTATATCTACGTGAATTGGAGGAAAATACTGTTTTTAATAAATTTTGGTTAATATTCACACTTGTCATGCAAAATAAATCAACTTTCTTCCTATGTCACTTGAAACAAGTTCAGAGTGAATAGAATATGAATCCTAAATGTTTTCTGTCTTTACCCTGACACATTTAATCACGTTAGGAGACCCTGGCAAAGCTTCCAGAAAGAGGAAATGTTGCCATTCTTGTTAAAGTTTAACATCAAATAAAGCCCACTGTAGCTTGGAAACATGGATTTGATTAATGGTTATAATCAAAGTAACTTCATTATGTAAGCATAATAAGCCAGCCAAGAAGATATTTTAGTGTGTGCTAAGAACTTATTAATTCCTGGCTGGAGAAATCATTTTCTTTATGGGGATTAGAGCTGCCCAGTAGGTAGCCTTACTTGCTAAAACTTTTATGAACAATAAGTATTTGGACAGGAGGAATTTTTGATTCAGCAGCAGTGATAATAGGCACTTTGTGCTTCTGCGGGGCCTTTCTGCCGACACACTCAGTGGGTTCCACTAACATAATCTCATTAATCCTGATCACAGCCTCAGGAGGCTGGAGGTCTCATTGTTCTTACAGATGAGGAAATGGAGAAGAAGCTAAGAGGCAGAGACCCCAAATGGAGAAAAAGCCACTCGGCCTTTGAATGAAGCAGACACAGGATCGCAAACCATTTTCTCTAGCAAAACGCTATAGACATTTTCAAGAATAATACTTTGTACACCAATGATCATAGAAGCATTATTTACAATGGCCGAAAGGTGAAAGTAACACAAGAGTCCGTGGATGGATGAATGGATGGATGGACGGATGGATGGACAAAATGTGGCGTATAGACACGATAGAATGTTACTCAGGCTATAAGAGGAAGGATTTTCTGACGTGTGCTACAGCATGGACGAACCATGATTACATTATGCTAACAGATTAGCCAGTCACAGAGGGACAAATACTGCAAGATTCCTCTTGTACGAGGCCCCTAAAGAGGTCAAATCCAGAAAAATGGGAAGTAGAATGATGGGTGCCAGGGGCTTGGAGGGAGGGAATAGAAGTTAGTGTTTACTGGGGACACGTTTTCAGTTTGGGAAGATGAAAACGTTCTGGAGATGAATGGTGGGGATTGTTGTATGACCGTGTGAGTGTGCCTAACGTCACTGACCTATACAATTAAGAGTGGTTAAGGTGGTAAATTTGATGATAGGTGTGCTGGGGAGAACATGTGTTTGCTGTGCTTGGGAAATGTGACTGTGGGTTCATTGAAGGCCCCAGGTGATGCTGCGACAGGAACCATAATTACAATGAAAGATAATGTCGATAGGTTTTGCTGTATTAGAAAGGAGACTAACCACTCAGGGCTTGCCCTGTATGCACACAAGGCAACAGAGAAAGAGGAGGTCAGTGGCTCCCTGCTCCCTCTTCAAGACTGTGGTTGGTCATGTCCAAGTCTTGCCCAAGAGACCGCCTCCTCCCAACTTCTTTGCCCCCTTCAGGTGACTAGGTGACAGGAGTGGCTGCCTAGGAAGCTCAGTATTTATCAGCTTCCAGGGCCAGCGTCCTGGGCAGGTGACCAGTGCAGTGGCATGAACCCCTGAGCTCTCAAGAGCCCTGTGCTTGGGGTTTCATGTTCTTCAGCTGCCATCTTGAAATTCTTAATAACTTTATCTTTAAATTTGTGTTTGTAAGTGAAGTCCGATGGAAGAGTGGAGCTTGAACTCCCCAGTTCACTTGAGCCTCAGCCCAGGTGTCATCCTCTTCCCACGGCCACCTGTCTCTCCTTTCTCTGTCTCCCTGAGCCGGCCCCGGGCTCTCTACCCAACAATCCCTGAGGTCCTACCCACATGGGGACCTTCGTGTGAGTTGGAAGAGAAAGGTCAGGCTCCCCACAGCATCTCCTTGCTCTCCCTGCCTTTAAGTGGCAACACCAGGAGCTTTCAGAACGTGACTCAAAATACCATTGGGGCCACCCACTCAAGACCTGGGTATGGCTGTCATTCTGGTGGAAAGGGGACCCTGGCAGCCAGTGTGGTGTGCACATATGCAGGCCACCTCCCAGGCCTTGTCCTCATGCCTGGGAGGGCTGGAACTTGCCCAGCCCCAAGTCCAGGGGAACATAACATTAAACAGAAAATACAAACCCTCATGATATGTGGGGCAGGGGGAGAATGAGAGAGAGAGACCGCAGTATAAAGAAAAAGCCTTATATTTTAGGGGGAAAAAAAGTTAGAGAGGGAGGGAGCCAAACCATAAGAGACTCTTAAAAACTGAGAATAAACTGAGGGTTGATGGGGGGTGGGAGGGGAAGGAAGTGATGGGTATTGAGGAGGGCACTTATTGGGATGAGCACTGGGTGTTGTATGGAAACCAATTTGATGATAAATTTCATATTAAAAAAAATAATAAAGTGAGGTACACCCCCCCAAAAGAACTTTAATGGCACCTTTTTCCTGCTTTTTGAACAAGGGCCCCACATTTCTATTTTGCTCTGGGTCCTACAAATCACATAGCCAGTCCTACCAAGCAGTCTCAAATATGCAGTGGGCTTACAGAAGGCATGTTATTTTGCAGCTGAGGAATTGGAGCTATCAAAGATATCATAGGGAGTCTCCCCTGAGTGGACCCAGCCCTGGGGTCAAGGGGCTTCCAAGGATGCCCTGGCTACCCCATGCCCTGTAGTCGAGGTGGGCCAGCCTCTGGTCCAAAGAGGCTTTGCACTTGGATTCAGGAGATCTAGGGTCTCCTTCTAGATTTTCTACTTACCTCCTAGTTGCATGGCTCTAGGCTTATTACGTCCCTTCCCTGATCCTATTTTGGTTCATGTAAATGGAATTAAGAATTCTCTGCTCTACTGAGAACATGGGTGTTGCCGTGAGATCATGTTTGTGAAAATGGTCACGCAACTGAAAGAGTGAGAGGCATGGATGAATTATGAATTTCATGTGGCTTGGCTTAGACCCGCTTAGCTTCTGCAGGCCCTCGAAGAAGAAAGGAAGAACCAGGAGAGAAAAGACAAAGCAGGGAGGGGAGGGGAGGGAAAACTGTTCATGTTAGAGATTAACATGACTACTAGATGAAGCAGACCTTTGGATTAGGGGTAAGTAGAGGCACAAAGAGAACGTGTTCCAGTTTAGCCAGTCATAAATCTTCTTGTTCTCTGTTTCCTTGCTTATAAATAAAGGCAAAGGGGAGAAGAGGCCAGATATTAAATGAATCCTTGCATTCGCTTGGGCTCTATTCTTTATTTTTCCCCACTTCAAAATAGGTATTTGGTGTCTGGTTCTCTTGGATCATCTGCATGGACATCTGTTAATATAAATTTAAATCCAATGAATGTGCTAAAAACGTTATTTCTGCATCTCTCACACATCTTTATAGCATAATTTAGAATCTACTTACAGTGGAACTTATAAATAGGTCTTGGGCCATTTCTATGACCAGAATGTCTATCCCGTCAGGTTGCTATATGGGTTAAATACACGCAGGGCATGTGAAAAAGTTCTAGATGTAAGTCAGCACTCATGCAAGTTAGCAATGATGATGGTGATGATGATGGAATTGTGAGAGAAAGAGAAGAAGGGTAGAAAAATAAGGAAGGAGGGGAGGGGGATAAGGGGACAAAATGGAAAGGAAAGGGACAGGGACAGTGGAGGAGAATTAGGGCTGTCACAGACCCCTGATCACCCTGTAGAGTTGTTGCAACGCAGGCTGTATGTGAGAATCCCTTGGAGAGCTTCACATAAACCCATTCCGGGGCCCTGCCCCCAGAGACTCTGACTCCGTTGGCCTGGGGTAGGGCCTGGGCACTAGTCTATTTTAAAAACTACTCAGGTTGACTCCAGCTTCTGAGGTGCTGCCCAGGTTGACAGCATCCGGTCCCAGGCAGCCCTCCTAGGAGTCACACGAGAAAAAAGAGGCTCAGGACAGTCAGTGGTCTTGCCCACTCATAGCATGTCCTGGACAGTATGAGGCTGGAGCCCAGGCGCCTTGCTCCGAGTCCCCTTCACACCTCTTCCTCCGATATGACACATGTGAGAGTGGCACCAGACCTCAAGTCACATCTGCAGAGTCCAGAGTGAGGCACGTGCCGTCCGTCTCCCCCCAGGGCAGCAGATTTCAGGAAGAAGGGTGCCATCTTAGTGCCTTCGCCATCTTCCAGATGCTCACTGAGTCATGTTTTCGCCAGGTCTATTTTAAAATAGAATAATGAAAATTCTGTATTCAGTAAAGTTTGATTGGCTGATGAGAGAACACTGAAATAAATTTAGATTCAAGTCTGCGCATGAAATATTCATTGTGGAATCCAGGCAGTGGGTATATGGCTGTTCAACTTTCTGTATGTTTGATTTTTTTTCCCAGACAAATGTTGAGGTGGGGGTAGGGGGAGGTGGGGGATGTTAAAAAAAATGTACTTGAAGAAGCAGGTTTAAAATACGTGTTCACGTCTCAGAACATCTGCCTCCCTGGTCCTCCCAAGCATGAACCCTTGTGTCCCTGACTCTGTTTTCCAGTTTGGGCTTTGTTGCTTCATCCTTGGACCATACCCTCTTCTGCCACCTCTGTTCTGACAGAGTGGAGGCACTGAGGGGGACCCCCAGGAGACAGGGCTTGTCTGCTCCAACAGAGGGAGTCCTGGGCACCCAGAAAGATCGGCCACTTTCTATGTTGGGATGAGTATTGACGATGGTAATGATGGGGCTAGAGTAGACCTCGTTTAAGTCAGATCCTGGTTGACTCCTCTCCTGAAACTTTGACACCCACTTCTCTATTCCGGGCTCGTCTTTCCTTCTCTGTAAAATGAAGGGATTGAACCAGACGACCATGACAGGCAAGTTGTCTAGTTAGAGATTATCTAGGCTTCTCAGTATTTCATTTTGTTCCTTTTTCAGTGCTAGCTTCAGCAGAGCTGGGGAGGGAGGAAAAAATACAAAAATGTATTAGAATTGGTTTTGTGCCGTTAAAAAAGGAGAGTAATGTTTAGAACTCGTCTTGAATATCACCAGCTTATTAATAGAACCGTCCCCTCTTCTGTATCCCTAAGTTGAAAAAGCAACATATGTGTGGACTCTTTGCTGAATTACATGTCAACACACAGTGATGAGCTGTTCACATCGGTAGGGTTTACTCTTATGAATAAGATTAGTTACTGTTCTCAGGTGAACTCACCGCCTCCTCAGTGGCCCCTGTATTATGGGAACACTCCTTAAAGTCATCAGTATAGTGACACACTCCCCTGTGCCGTTTTGTGGTCTGTATTTAAGAGGAAAAACTGTTGTAGGTGGAGGGAAGGAAGAGAGTCCTGATTTCTAGGGTTTGCCAATGCCTGTGGTGTAAATTCTCCCACTGTTCACACTTCAGGCTACCTAGCTCACGTCCCACGAGTGTGAGTTGGGCCTCAGTGCGCACAACTTTTCCCGGCCAGTGTCAGAGGCCCCACCGGACACCTGCATCTTTATGCTGCAAGCAAGTAGGTCAGATGATGCCCCCTTGTGCCATAAGAGCACAGATTTCCTGAACAGGGAGGTGCTATTGGATGGTATCGTGGTGTATGATGGAAATCTACAAGCCAACATATCACAATGTAAAAATGGCACCTTCCGTAGCGGGTAACTTGGCAGGAAAAGCGCACAGCACACACTCTCTGAACAAAGCTTTCCTGGTCTGGCTTTCCTTTGCCCTTGCTAGCAGGGTTTGCCCACCGCCTCTGCGTGGTACCAATCCCTGTTAAATTACCCCATCCGTTTGTTACGCTTCAGAAATCCGTGCAAAAAGCACTGCTCCGCTGATACGTTGTCATCTCTCAGCACCCATGACTGTGACAGGTGAAAAGGTCATCCCTTCAAACATTAGCATTGCAAGGAGCCATGGTAATGATCCTTTTTTTAAAAAAAAAAATCTTTTTGACCATTTCTTTAAAAGGCTGAAAATATGTGGGTGGACCAGGGAAACATGAGCTGGTCATAACATTCGTGACTCAATACAGAGTTTATTCACCAGAGCTAAATACCTATTTTGGTGGGGCAGTCTTCCAAAGGGCAAATGTGAGTAGAAAGAGAGCATCTTTGGAAGAGGAAGACGGGCAAACCATTAACAAGCCAGAGGCGGGTGGTTTTGTCAAGGCATCGCTCCCATGTGGAATGCAATTGAACCTCTCCTTATTAGGAAAAGGAAAGAACAGAAAACAACTTCTCAAAGCGATGCTGTGTTTTTCATGGGGAGCAGTAACATGTTCTTCCATGGGTTTTTATTTTTAAGGAATAGGAAATTATATTCTGGGTGAACAGCAAGCTTCACCGAGCATTTGCTTCCCTGCATAGCAGCTCGTGAGGTAAGACAGAAACCCTTATTTCAGAACTGGTTCACTCTCCAAAGAAGGAGAAGAAGGAGAAGGAGAAATGATAAAATGCCCCGATCCGGGGAATAAAATGCCATATCCCCACGGGAACTCTCTCTGTTTTCCTCGTCTGGCATTTTACAAACTTTTTTCCTGCCCATTAGGGAGCCTTCTCCGTCGTAGCCTTTACACACCCCTGACACTGTGAGGCACTAATATGGACTCGTTTCTAGAACCCAGCTCTGCTACCAAAATTTCTCCATCCTGTGCTCCACTCAGGGGTCTGCGGGAATCAGGCTCCTGACTGGAGGGACCGGGGGGTCATGTCTCAAAGCTAAATTATATGTGAGTTTCAGTTTCTGATTCATACTCCCCAGCTTGGAGAGGAAAACGGAGAAGTCAGTATATTCTTCTTCTTGGACCTACAACAGATTTATTCACCGTTTTTTTTTTTTTCAAGGTCACTTTTGTGGCCCTGGAATCTTTAATTACCATGAATTCGAACTTGGCACTTGTGAGAAAAAAAATCTTGGTTAATGGATTTGAGCCCAAACTGAAAATGTCTTTACTAAAAGATGTGCCCCAAGTCCTGAGCAGACCACAGACCCCAAACAAAAGTCCACATCCATTCCTCATCTGAAGACGTCACAAGTCCCTGCCATCAGACACATGGGGATGCCATCAGTCTAAGCTTATCTAGCACTGACCCTGCTGCAGGCTGGCCTCTTTAATCCTCTCAACGATCATTGTCTCCCTGGGACAAAGAACAAAACCGAGTGAGGCACAGTGTAGTTAAGTGACTGTCTGGGGCCACTCAGGAAACAAGTGGCACACCTAGGATTCACACTTGGGCAACGACCTTGTTATATAGGCTGATGGTAACCCATCCTATAATCATGAGTTTGCAACTGAAGATCACTTTGGAAACTATATATGCTGCACATTGTATCTTTCTCTGCAAAGCCATCCAATAGAAATTGCTTTTTGGGGTGGCGCCTGGGTAGATCTCTCGGTTGACAGACTCTTGATTTCAGTTCAAGTCTTGATCCCAGAGGCGTGGGATTGATCCCTGCATCAGGCTCTGCACTGAGCATGCAGTCTTCTTAAGATTCTCTCTCTCTCTCTCTCTCTGTCTCTCTCTCTGTCTCTCTCTCTCTCCCTCTCTCCCCCTCTGTCTCCCCTGCCCCTCTCCCCTACTCATTCATTCTTTCTCTCTAAAAAATTTTTAAAAAAGAAACTGTTTTTTTCAGTATGGAACATCTGCCATATCATCCTAAAGAGTCAAGACCCATGATTAAGGTCAGCTCAAAACAATTCTTAATCTCCTATTATAGAAAAGCCCCAAATAATAATAAATAAACATAATAGTTTGCTTCTTTCTCATATAACTATTTTCTGGAGTTAGGCGGGCCAGCTTGGGCATGACAGCTTCACGGTGTCAGCAAGGACCCAGGCTCCCATCTCCAGAGTCATCTCAAGGTCCAAGATGGGAGCTGGAACTCCAGGTATCAGACCCTGATGTCAGGCTGGCACAGGAGGAAACCGAGAAAGCCTAAAGGGAGCTCAACTCCTAGGACACCTGGATGCATCATTGGCTTGAGCTGGCAACACCCAACTACAAGAAGAACTTGGAAATACATTCTTTTATTAGGGTATATTTTTAATAATGTCTCTTGCTAAAAACTGGGGAAAGAGGAACCTGGGCTTCCAGAGGTAACTAGAAATTTCTGCTTGGTGAACAGTCCATACCTACTGTCACAGTTTAAGAGGGCCCCCCAAAATAATACCCCTGAGTTCAGAATCAAGCAAGAGATAGACACAGAAGTAGAGTGGTTGGATACTAGCTTTCTGGAAGATGTGTGTTTGCAGATGCTACATTCTAGAATTAGGGAGACTTACCCCAGTCTCTGCCCAGGCTGGAGATGCACACACCTCTCACTCAGGCACGTCTTCTTTCACTACAGGAAGTTTGTAGATCGGAACATGTGCCCTCTGCCAACAGATATCTGGAAGGAACTGGGTCACACTTGTCAGTTCCTCCCCAACCCTCAAGTCAGGTTAGTCATTGCCCCTCCATTCGGGGGAGGGGTTAGAAGTGTTGCTTTCATACAAGGTCCCCCCCACACGGAAGAATTTCTCCCAACAGCCACCTGCCCATTTTGACAGCTGGTATTATTTTTTCTGGTCTGCAAATTTTTCTGCATACATCCAACAGTACACTAGGAAACGTTTAACCACCAGATCCCCAAAACAAAATGTACAAATAATAATAAAATAGGCCATATCAGCCTCATCAATTTCATTGAGCCAACTCCTTCTCATAAAATACGTTAGCTGCCTTTCTGTGAACCCTTGTGTCTGTAGCTACCACATGGCTGTTCCTACTGAACAGTGTTGTTCCGAGGCAAAGGTTTCTTGGTGCTTTTATTTGCAGTAACAAGGAAGACGGAAGTAAAACAGGAAGAAGTATTGGGGAATGTCATTCATTTGTCAATGGTGCGAGGGAACTGTTTGCTGAATCAGATGCATCAGACTTCTTTGCTGAACCTTGCATCCTGGAAGGATGGTTTCGCAATACTTGGCACTATGTAAAATGTAATAGCTTCAGACATTTAATCTTTGCCATTAACTTTTTCTCCATCCCTTTTTAAAATCCAGACAATCCACAAAACAATAAACCGAGCCTGATGGTGTAGCATCTATAAGAGCGGACAGGCACTGACTCATTAACTCCTAAGTCCCACCCTCTGTGGTTCTATACAAATCCACTGGTGTCTGCTTGAGATGCCAAACAAGCCCATCCAGGGCCCCAAATCCCTGCAGTCCTGGGCGTTGCTGCCGAGGTCTCCATCTGGCATTGGATTTAAAATGCAGAAGCCACCAATCAACATTACACACGTCCCCACCAGTACACCTTGGCTCACTCCCTCACCCCAGACGCCCCCATTGTTCAACATCTGTTACAGTGAGGTCCACGATGGTTGTCACAGACCTAGTGGATGCAAAGCCGCCAAGTGACCCTTTGCTTTAACCCCCAGATAAATCCACACATCAACATACATCCCAAGTGAGAGCAAATATGTTGTTATCTACGTGTCTTTTTTAGCAACAAGTTGACAATTATGGGTTAGACATAACAGACTGTCTTGATCTCAGATATTTGAATCATTTTTCCTATTTCTATCCACATTTTTTGCCCTCAGTTTTATCCAGTGAGTCTTACAATAGGCAACCAATTCCTGTCTGTATTTTTTTTAATTTTTTTTAACGTTTATTTATTTTTGAGACAGAGAGAGACAGAGCATGAACGGGGGAGGGGCAGAGAGAGAGGGAGACACAGAATCGGAAGCAGGCTCCAGACTCTGAGCCATCAACCCAGAGCCCGACGCAGGGCTCGAACTCACGGACCATGAGATCGTGACCTGAGCCGAAGTGGGACGCTTAACCGACTGAGCCACCCAGGCACCCCCCAATTCCTGTCTTTAAAAGATCGTGTGGTTGTTGGAGCAAAAGAAAGCCTCTTGGGAGATTCTCAAATAATTTGGATCCTTAGAACATTTTTTTAATTAAAAACTCAACTGCATTTCACATGTCTAAGTAATTTGATAACATACACAAATACGGAGTTTACCATGATCACAGAAGGGAATTTTTCACAGTGGGCAAAGACCCTGACTTAATGCGTTAATGAGCATGCCTGAATACATCCTACGTAGCCAGCACCCCACCACTGAGGACATTTGCCAAGGGTCGATGTTCTACTGACACTTCCAGTATTCAACAGGTGCCCCTGATTCTTTCTCCAAATCTCTTGGGGGAAAGTGGTTGCCACCACCTTCCTTCCTGGCCTATTTTCAAGGGAAGACATCGAGGGATGCTTATAGAGAGATGTTGAGTTCATCCCACGCCTTTGCATGAATAAAATGTCCACACAACTTATTTCTCCTACCCTCTTGGACGCTTAAAATGTTTTTATTAACCATTTTGGAAAGGAATCTTCTCGAATACTTAAAATAGTCCTATCTCTTATTAAGCAAACCACACCAGGCCAGTGTAACATTTTCTCAATGGTCGAGGGTCATCATTTGGAAACCCATGATGATGGGATAATGGTCTTCTTGGTATGGGGGCATGTTGAGCACAGGGTGCGGGGAAGAGAGACATCGTGTTTGCGAGCCCACGTGGGCCTGGTCACCATGATCTCGGGATTTGTGTCATTCCGCCATCATCTCTCATGTCAGCTCTTGGGCAGTTCCGCTTTTCTTTCTGGTTCTACCCGGGGAATAGCCAGCTGCTGTCTCCAGGGAGGGTGTTAATCTGCTGTAGGCAGGAAAGTAATTGAACTATACTCATCTGTTCTGCCCATGAACATGAAGAGACTTTGAAAGAACATCCAGTTTCTCCTGCTGCTAACATGTTTGCGTTTTGTAGATATTTTAGGGCTATTTGGGCGTTCTTAGACACAATTTATGATTGCTTCCTTTTCCCCATAAATATATTTCCTGTGGTTGGGGTTTTCTGAAACGGTGCCACTCTAAACGAAATCCTCACTCTGTGCTTAAAGGGAAAGTGATAAGGAGACATATGGGAAGAGCCTCACAGGCTGGTCTGGCCTCTCCCCATAACTATGTTCCAGAAAGTGGTCCCCTGCACTATAATGAGCTTGCATCACAGTGCACTGGGCAGGGTGGGATCACACACAAGGCTCCATGCAAGAAAGCGGATGTCCCCCGCACTGCCCCAGGCGCAAATATTCAGTGCACCTGTCCACTTCCCCCTTGGTCAGGGTGGGAGTTTTCCCTTTCAGCTGCCCTTCTGCACACCAGATGTCCAAGTTCCATGCCTCCTGTCCTGTGCAGAGGTTTTCTGTAGCCTTCAAACCCTTGACAAAGGATGGTGCAAAGTTGCAGGCAGGAGTATCAAATAAGAGGGAGTGGTCCACTCTACTGCCTGCTCCCCCTAGAGCCTCCCCCTTGAAGGATGCCCTTGGAGAGGGACACCGTGTCTCCCTTTGGCCCCTCCAAATGGCATGCACATTCAGCCCCCTGTCTGGGTAGGGCCCCTCAGTTGGTGACTATCTGGACCAGCGAATGGGGCTGGTGAACTCCCAGGGCTGTAGTCCCTTCCCCTCAGTGGGGTGAGGAATTGGAATACACTGAGAAGGTCCCCATCTGTTGTCCCAGGATCATAGCTCAGTGGAGCCTTCTCATGCTGCTCGCAGGCCCTGATCTCAGAGAAGGAGGGGCTCCATCCCCTGTGTTTGCCTCATTCTCCCAGTTGGCATGGGTCAGCCTCTCCTGGAACCTTCCTCACCACCCTCACCTCTGCGGTGGCAGCACTGGGTTGGCGCTGAGCTTTCTACAGCCAGTGAGCATCAAGCTGGAGCTCACCTATAGCTTCACCCTGCTTTTATGGTTCACGGGAAACATTCCCCCCACTTCCTCTTCTGTGCTCCGTCTTCTGACACAGAGATTGTAAAAATGGTGAAGCCACTTGGGATGACAATGTGGCAGTTCGTCAGAACGTGAAACGTAGAATTTCCGTGTGACACAGCAGTTTCTCTAGTAGAGATCTACCTGGGAAAAGTGAAACCATAGGTCTAAGCGAGAACCTTCATGCAAATCTTGGTAGCAGCATTATTCATAATATCCCAAAAGTGGAAACAATTCCAATGTGTGTCAACTGTGAATGAATAAACAAAATGTGTTAATCCCGTGCAATGCAGTATTATTCAGCAACAAAAAAGAAGCTCTGATAAGGGCGCCTGGGTGACTCAGTTGGTTAAGCGTCCAACTTCGGCTCAGGTCACAATCTCACACTTCGTGAGTTCGAGCCCCACATCAGGCTCTGTGCTGACAGCTTAGAGCCTGGAGCTTGCTTTGGATTCTGTGTCTCCCTCTCTCTCTGCCCCTCCCTGTCTCACTCTCTCTCTCTCTCTCTCTCTCTCTCAAAGATAAATAAATATTTTTTTAAAAATGTATAAAAATTTTTTTTAAAAAAGGGAAAATGCTGATACATGCTACACTATGGCTTAACCTGGAAAACATTCTCAGTGGGGGAAAAAAGGCAAAAATTAGACACAAAAGAATACCTACTATGGGATCCCATTTGTAGGAAATGTCCAGAAAAGGCAAATCTAGAAGGACAGAATATTGATTACTGTTTGCCTGGAATGGGGAGTAGGAAAGGACTATAAATGGACAGGGGAATCCTTTTGGGATAATGTATATGCTCTAAAAATTGATATGGTTGGGGCGCCTGGGTTGCTCAGTCAGCTAAGGATCTGACTCTTGATTTGGGCTCAGGTCACGATCTCGCAGTTCATGAGATAGAGCCCCACATCAGGCTCTGTGCTGTCAGCTTGGGATTCTGTTCTCCCTCTCTCTCTGCCATCCTCTGCTCTCTCTCTCTCTCTCTCTCTCTCTCTCTCTCCCTGTCTCTCTCAAAAATAAACTTACTAAAATGATTTTCCTTTAAAAAAAAATAAAACCAAATTTGATGTGGTGGTAACTATACAACTGTATGTACTTCTGTTGGGTTGTAATAGTGTGTGTGTGTGTGTGTGTGTGTGTGTGTGTGTGTGTGTGTGTTGGATAATACAAATATATGTGTATGAGCACCCCCAAAAAAACTCATGCCTACATGAACCTCAGAATGTGAATTCGTGTGGAAATAAGGTCTTTGCAGATATAATTAGTTAAGATGAAGTCATACTGCGTGAGGGTGGGTCCTAAATCCAATGACTGGTATCCTTATAAGAAATCCACATGAAGACCCGGGGAAACCCTTAAGGAAGAACATGACGTGAGTGTGGACAGAGATGGGAGAGTTGTGGCCACAAGCCAAGGATCGTGGGGGCCAGCGGAAGCTGGAAGAGGCAGGGAATGATTCTTCCCTAGAAGTTCGGAGGGAGCATGGCCCTGCCTTCACCTTGATTTTGGACTGGCCTCCAGAACTGTGAGAGAACAGATTTCTGTTGTTGGAAGCCACCCAGCTCGTGGTGATTTGTTTCAGCTCTCCTAGAAAACTACTACAATGGACAAACCCTTTCCCCTGTGCCCTTAAAACAGGTAAATATTATGGCATGTAAATAAGACCTCAAAAAAGCTGTTGGTAAAGATTAAATTTTTTTCTTGAAGCGGCTAGAGGAAGTGAGTGATCGGGACCGAAGGCTGGGGCCCATGCGCCAGTCTGGCTTTCCCTCAGTTGTGCTGGAAGGGGGATCTCACCACCACCGAGGATAAAATGTGGGGCCCACAGTGTTTCTTCCCTTCAGTTAGTCTGTCCACTCCACGCCTCCTAATCTCTGCCACACACCCGCCGACTGTAGAGAAACTTCAAAGTGTGGGTTCTCCTGCGGGCGTCCAGGCTACAGAGCCGGTAGGTTTCTTACTCGTTGTGGTATGTCTCAACCCACTCCGGTACGCTGTGGGGAAGACGGGACCCAGCACGGGCCAGGAGAGATCCAATGGGCATGGATGGAGTGTGCCTCCCACTGGGGTGTGTTCGTGTCTCTTTTGCTAGGATCTTCGGGCCCACGGCCCAAGTAGGAACACCAGCGTATTGCCCCTTTAGCGTGAATTTAACCCCAAACCCACATAGAGGCAGACCAGCTGTGGGTTTTCCGGGGAGGCTTCTTTTTTTTCTCTTCGTCCATAACACAAGCCAAGGCTGTTTGCTTTTCCCTTCCCCCCGTGTGGGTCCGGTTGTCCTTGTTGCAGGTCCTCGCTCTGCAGGTAGGGCCCTTTGAGCAGCCTGGTTTGAAGGTCCCACTTTCAACTCCCTGCCTCCAACATCATAATACCTCTGGCCTTTCAACAGCCACTTCTGCTTCCGGCTCCTGGGATTTCTCTCACTTTCTTAGAAGCTGCGTGCGCATTTAAAAGGATGCTTGTTTTGCACCGCCCTGCATCTCTAAGTGGTGTATGGGGTGGGAGCAGAGTCCTACGTCACCCAGCACATGGCCAAGAATGGAGGTCTTTAGATGAATTTTGAGGTGGGAGACAGGGAACTTGAGAAGTTGCACAGAGAGGTTTCTGTTTTCTTGGTGCGCTGGGGATGAGATGGCCTGCCATATGTTACGGGAGAAGGGTGGGTCTGGGGTCTCCGGGTGACGGTGACAGTCTGTAACAACGGTGGGTATATCTAGAAGTCACTTCGAGGATGGGTCAACAGCGATCAGGGCCCCAGCCTAAGTTGCTCGATAAGGTTTCAGAGTTCCACAGTTGAAAATCAGGGTTAGAAACTGTCATTTGCTACTGGAAGCCCCCTCTCCCATCTGTTCAGCAAGTAAAATTGTTTTCCTATGTGTCCTCGGGGACACAGGCTATATTCCGTGACCGACGTGTGCCCTCGGTGGGCCGGGAAGAGAGCAGCGCCCCCTGAATATGAAATCCCATGGCAACTTCTGAATGAATGAGCTTAGGGCTCATTTCGTCAGGTTTCACTTTTCTGCCACCTTGCCCCTTTTCTGTTCATGATTCGTGCTCAGCGGTTTCTTGAATACATTTTATTTCAAAGAAACAGCTCTTTTTTAAAAATGTTTATTTATTTATTTTGAGAGAAAGAAAGCACAATGTGGGTGGGGAGGGGCAGAGAGAGAGAGAGAGAAAATCCCGAGGAGGCTCCACACTGTCAGTGCAGAGCCTGACGCAGGGCTTGAACTGACAAAACCGTGAGATCGTGAGCTGAGCCAAAACCAAGAGTTGGACACTTAACCGACTGAGCCCCCCCAGACGCCCCTCAAGGAAACACCCCTTTAAGCCAGATTTAGCTGAGTGTTGAGGTGGGAAGTCAAGAATCCTGCTTTGCCAAATAAGTCGTGTCCTTCTTGGATTTTCAGTTCCTGCGATGATAACGTCCTATCCAAATACGACCCTAGCCACTCAGGGTCAAAAGAAGGAAATGAGCTGTGCAGCCCATGGCGAGAAGCCCATCATCGTCCGCTGGGAGAAGGAGGACCGTATCATTAACCCCGAGATGGCCCGTTACCTTGTGTCCACCAAGGAGGTGGGAGAGGAAGTGATCTCAACGCTGCAGGTAAAACGCGTCAAACACAGCGGATCAGCATCTAACTTTGTCAGCAGAATAATCCTGTCCTTTGACCTAAGCGGGGGCATGCGGGTGATGAACAGCAGATAATCTTCCAGGACTACCATTTCTTTCCCACTTCTTACAGCAAGATTCCTGAGCAGCCTGCAAAAACAGTGCTTTACTTTAAATGTTATTAAGAATAAAATTACAATGAGCATGGCAGGGAACCCAACAGTAGTAAAAACCAAAAAAAAAAAAAAAAAAAAAAAGGTAGGAATCGAGTCTCTTAATGATAATTAATCCCAGAAAAATGGCATCTTATGCTGTGCACATGTTTTAACATGCTGTAAAAAGAAACAAATTGGATGGGCTTTCTAAGGAAAAGTGGTTTGCTTTTCTTGGACAAATCCAACAGAAAAGCTTCTGTCTTTCACATAGGATCACAAAAACTAGAAAAAAAGTATTGTCGTCTCTTAGATTTTTTTATTTTTTTTTATTTTATTTTTTTTAATTTTTTTAACGTTTATTTATTTTTGAGACAGAGAAAGACAAAGCATGAAGGGGGGAGGGCCAGAGAGAGGGAGACACAGAATCCGCAACAGGCTGCAGGCTCTGAGCTGTCAGCACAAAGCCCGATGCGGGGCTTGAACTCACGGACCGCGAGATCACGACCTGAGCCGAAGTCGGCCGCTTAACCGACTGAGCCACCCAGGCGCCCCTCTTAGATTTTTTTAGTACTAGTGGTAGTTAACTGAGTGGTGTTTTTAGTGGCGGGGGGTTGGGGTGAATGATGCTATAGCCCACACAGAGAAAAAAAAAAAAAGCCCTGTGTTTGAAACACTGATATTGATTCACTCACAGGTCCAATGAGTCCTTCTAGAGAGAACTCTAATGAGGGTCCTGTAGGACCAAGCATTTACTGCAGGATTTATAGGTCTGCTTCTTTAGGCACTCTGGATACTCTAAGCACACACCATGAGAAAAAAAAAAAAAAAAAATATATATATATATATATATATATATATATGGAATATACATCAACCTGACCATGGCATCCTACATAAATTACACATCCAATTTAACGAGGACCAGCTGACACTGATAACGTACGTCGAACCTATCCATCTACACCGTTACAATTGCACTGAAATAATTTGCTCTCGGGGGTGTGTGTGCACGTGTGCGGGTGTGCTGGGGACCGGAAGGGTAGCAATGGAGAGATTTTTATCATCAAAAGTCCTTTTAGTTGTCCTTGCTCCATACTACTGGATAAGATGGATTTCTTTCTGCTTTACACATAGATTTTGCCAACTGTTAGAGAAGATTCTGGCTTCTTCTCCTGTCATGCTATCAATTCTTATGGGGAGGACCGTGGAATAATTCAGCTCACAGTGCAAGGTAGGAAGGAGACCAAATTGGGGGAAAACACGGCTTTTAGGACAGTAAGTGAGGAGGTTTGGGGATGGCGGTGGGGTGGTCTGGAGCTGATGGCCAAGAAAGAATCCTTGAAGACGTCTTTGGTGCAAAAAGGTGATTTTATGAAAGCACGGGGACAGAACCCGTGGACAGGAAGAGCTGCACTGGGGTCGTGAGGGGTAGCTCGTTCTCTACCCTCAGGTTGGGAGGGGGTCCAGGATAGAGTAAGTCTCTAAGGTATTTTGGAAGCAAGGTTTCCAGGACCTTGAGGGGCTAGCTGTTGCTAAGGAAACACCATTTATTACCATTTAATAAAACCTCAGTCACGAGCCCCTTCAGATCTATATCAGGGGCCAGAAGCTTGGAGTAGGGTCACCAGCGTATATCTTGGGGGAGTTGAGATAAAGGAAGCAGACTTACAGGGTCCTCGAGGTTGGGACAATGTTAAGGCAAGATTCCCTTTTGCCCCCAGCAAAGTGT
The DNA here is from genome assembly GCF_023721935.1 of Panthera uncia. Classification (NCBI taxonomy): domain Eukaryota; kingdom Metazoa; phylum Chordata; class Mammalia; order Carnivora; family Felidae; genus Panthera; species Panthera uncia. The sequence continues at coordinate 5,297,342 of NC_064810.1, forward strand.
CATCCTTGAGGCAGCTGAGCTCCTAGAGGGAAGGCACTCTGCTGGTCTCAAGGACTTGTCAGTGGGCTGTAGGCAGTAGGGAACTTCATTTTTCATTTGCCTTAGTTTCCCCACATCACCATGGCACGCACTTAAACCCCTTTCCTTTGTTCTTGGGCCGCCAGGACTGTCCGAGGAATATCACACGTATTCCACTGGGGGCGGGGGGCGGTGTGCCAGCCTGTATTTTGCCCTCAGCTTGTCCCATGCCCCCCCCCATCCCCAAGTGTATGCCCAGGCTCAGACCCCTGTGTGGGCTCAGCTTGCTACGTAACAGCTCCTGATTCCCAGAAAATGTTGAACATGCACACAGCTGGTGTCAAAACAGTTTCTTGCAGTGCCCATGAGGATGTCAAGGTGCAGCCCCCAAAACACAGGGAGCAAATCCTTAAAGGAATTGGGTCAGGTGACCCTGCGGGCCCACGGAGTGCACCACGTGTAACAGTGTGCCTGGTCAGCCCACCTTTAGGAATCCTTACGCCAAACGGTGCAAATGACACGGGAAGTTTAACATTTGAAGCCCAGACATTCTTTTGAGTTCGAGATTCCAAACCAGAAGAGTGACATCCTTGTTTGGTGGCCCAGCCCCGCGATAAAAGCCTGCTTACAGAGCCCTGCTGTAAACATTGGCATTTGGGGAAAAGTGGAATTTCTCGTCCCTGCTATGCGAATAGGAAAAAAAAATTGCTTCCAGGTAAAAGTTTCAGCTGCTGTCAAAGGCTGACAGGGCTTTTCGGGAGCCGTAGTCAGCATTTCCACCCGCGTCCTCTGTCTGAGCCATGTTTGAACTAAGCCCGGGTTTTCCTGTCGATTGCGCAGAGCCCCCAGACCCTCCCGAAATTGAGATCAAAGACGTGAAAGCTCGCACAATCACCCTCAGGTGGACCATGGGGTTTGACGGCAACAGCCCCATCACGGGCTACGATATTGAGTGCAAAAATAAATCAGGTAAGCTCTTTATTCCCTCCAGCTTTACTTCCACTTCAAAAGGCCCTGTTACTGCTCTCCTTTGTTATTCACGATCACCTGTGAGAAAAACCTGAACTCCACGGAAACTCCGAGGGGGCTCCTTTTACCGGTTCGTCTCTCTTCTTGCACAAAGGACTCCACATTTCCTTTCTGGGGTGCGGTCTGTGTGCAGGGGCCTGTCTCTGCCTCAGGGCCCCCTCCTTTCTCTCCGGGCCCCGGGCTTGCTCCCTGCCCGCCATCCTGGCGTTCTTGCCACCAGCCGGCAGGGGGGCAGCTACGGACAGCACCTGGCCACTGACCACTGATGTCCTCTTTCCTGCCCCCCCTTGCTGTCCTCACGTGCCATTTTCCCTGTGGCTGCTCGCTACGGGGACTCCGTCCAGAGCCTGGGCTCCAGCTGTGCTTGGAGTCCGTGGGCCGAGTCTGTGCAGAGGCAGGAGAGCTGCTCCTGGCGGAGACGGGCACTGACCCCGCAGGGGACGTCCTGGAAGGACCACAGGGACAGGCCCGCGTTCGGCCAGGTCAGCAGAGGGGCCATGAGTAAAACAGACCCAATGTCAGGACCGTGACAGGTGTGTCCGTTTATCCCCTTAAAGGGATCACGAATGCCAGGGTCACTTGGAACTCTACGATCCATCAGGCCGAGGGGAGAACACCTCAGTGTGGCCTCTGGCGGGAACTTTTCCTGCCTCTCATAAGAGGAATCAGAGCCTCGCCAGCATGTGTAGGGTTAACAAGTTCCTCGCAGACCATGCATAGCCTTATTGTTTCCTTTCCGGCCACCAGACTTTAGGTGACACTGTCCGTGATCTGCACAGTATCTTTTGAGCTGGGACCCTGGTGACAGCCAAAGCTCGGGGCAGCTGGAGGCAGGTCGTGAGTGAGGAATGCTTCAGGACGAGTGAGCAAGGGGCAGGACGAGAGGGTGGCAGGAGCTGGAAAGGACGGCCGAGGGTGGAGTGTCCCTGAAGCAATGCCTGAACGCTAAGAACTCCCAAGAACGGGGGTTTTAGAAACAGCACTTGAGACTTGCAGTGCGCAGCTGGGTGGGGAACGCACGCTAGAGCAGCTTGTGACCCAGAGTCCCAACAGAGACCTGGCAGTGAGCCATGCGTGCACGGGGCCCAGGGGGGCTTCGGGAGAGGCCCTCCATGGCTGCCTGGGGCACTGTCATCAGCGGATAGGACAGCCAGCGCAGGCTGGAGGCGGGGGCACAGTGACGGCCAGCAGGCTGGAGACAGTGCTGGCCCAAACAGGGCTCTTTCAGGAACTGGGAGAAACGGGTTTCCAGGGCCAAAGGGAAGCAAGGAGGCCCTGCCTTTGTTCTAAAGACCTAGGTCAGGAAGGAGCCCAGGGATCCCAAGGTCCGCCATGCCCGTCTTGAAGGAAAGGAAACACTCCTTAGTGAAGCCAGCATGTGCTAGCAGAGAGTGGCCCCGAAACTGATGGTAACAGTGAGCTCTCCAGAGAAACGCACGCGCACATCATGGGGACAGTCCACAGAGTCCTGGGCGGGGGAGGGATGGCCCCGCCAGCCTCTGGCCGAGCACTGACTGCGGGACCCCGGGCTTCTGTGCTCTTGGCGTGGGTCCCCAGGCGGGCTCCCAGGACAGCAGGGTCAGTGCCTCGGTGCCGGTGTCCAGGTGCCGGTGATGGTCCAGTGGTTGCACAACCTGTCCTGGCTCCGCCGCTGGCCCTGTGTCTACCTGGCCGTGTGCCTTCACTGGTCCCCTGCCCTCAGCATTCCCCTCTGTGACATGGGACTCCACAACCCCTCCCTGTGACGAGTCCTTCAAAGGTCACAGGCTGTCCTCCGGCTGGAGAACCGCCCCCCTTCCCTGGACCACACGGTTCCCATGCTTACCCCCACCTGCTCCTTAGACCCCACTCCTCACGTCACCTCTGCAAGGACGCATTTCTGGCCTCCCGCTTGCGTGCTCCTAGAGCATCGTCTCCTTTCTTTCCCGGCTGGGCTGTGGTGGGCAGTTTCTTTGTGTTTTCTGTTCCCACGTTTATCAACATTTCCTTTTATCGCATCTGGATGTCGAGTCAAGTTAGAAAAGCTGTTCTCTACAACGGGGCTATAAAACGATCTCCCCTGCTTCCTATGTGTATGGTTTCTTTCTCTTGCTCTTTAAAATTGAGATCTCTAATCCATTTGGAGTTGATTCCTGGATATGCTGGGAGATTTGGCTCTACTTTGACCTTTTCCCAGATGGGAATCCTCCTGCCCCAACATGATTTACTAAAAAGCCCACCTTTCCCCACTGGTTCCAGATGTTACTTTTATCGCCCCCTGGCTTTCCACGTGCACCTGTGTCTCTTTCTGGACTTTCTAGTCAATGCCACCGTTTTGTCCATCTCTGCCTCGGCACTAGACTGCAGTAGTCACGCAGGCTTTGTGGTTCCACTTCTGGTGGCCCTGGTTCACCCTTACGACTTTTCCTTTCAGTGTCTTATTAGCTTTCTACACATGGAGCCATCCGCATCAACCTGTCTAGCTCCATAAAAATATTCTTGGCATTGCTATTGGGATTGCATCAGATTTGTTAATGACCTTAGGGAGGACCGACACTTTTATGACGCGGTCGTGGGTTGCGTTTTGCCCACCGAGAAGTTCTAAGCCCTGCTACCACAAATGCCACCTTCCGTGGGATGAGGGCCATTGCAAGTGTGACTTGCTGGTGGGTGTGCCATCTTCACTGGGCTGGAAGTCCCCGTGCCACCAGATTGAGTTTCCCCCAACCCGTTTCCCCAACACCCAGCACAGCACCCAGCATGCTGTGGGCACCCAATGCGTATTTGGTGAATATTCTTTAAAGACGGGAGCTGCTTTAAAACACTTTCCCCTGTGTCTGGCAGATGGCAAACCTCTATTAAATAGCAGCTTTCACTCTTACTCTAGCGTGCACCCAGTGCTTAGGGATCGAATGCCTCCAAAACCGTCGGTGTCGCCCATTTAAGAGTCCTCAGTGCGCGCCCCCCCCAGTGCTCCCCATAAGTTCCCTGAAGGCAGGAACTCTGGGATCGTGTGCCCCTAGGTCCCAACATCTAGCATGGTGCCTGTCATGTTGGGAGCACTCAGTAAATACTGATGGCACTTAATTTACCTGCGACCCAAATCTAAGAATCCTCTCCACGGCATTTCCAAATTACAAACTGATCGGGCTCTACATCACGCAGGTAGGAGAGCTCCTTCTCTGTGATGTGGCTGCAGTCAGGTTCCATCCATCTGTCATCCTCTCTTTCAGCCACACACAGGACCAGCCTGGTGGGTGGCTGAGATGTTCACGCAGCCCTGGAGCGCGGTGAACCCAGTTTGAGATAGAATGCGTCCCAGGAGAGTCACTGGGGAGGAACCCGGACTCCATGACCTCAGATTTCCAGGAGGGCCCTCCAGACCGTCCACCTCTTTCAGTGTGAAAGGCCTGGACAGAAGATCTGCGTTGGCAGCTGGCAGTAACTGTATCCACTGCTGTAAAAAAGCATGTTGGTCTGGGCTTTTCTCGTATTTGTTGCCTCCACATTAGATTTGGGGTGTATGAAAGGAACAACCATAATTTAAGATAGTTAATTTAAGGCTGTGTACATAGAAAACTGGTCCTTCAAATCACAGCTTAAATGTCACTTCCTCCAGGAAGCCTTCCCTGACCACCCATTTTATAGTGTGCTCCTTTGTCTACTCATAGAGCATCCTAAACGCCTTGGAACATTTGGTCGGCTTCTGACTGCTTCTTTAGTACCTGGATCCTCTACTGGGAAGATACTTAAGATCCGTCTCCCCTGCTGGGAAGTTGTCCCTCTGAGGGCTCTCTTGACCCCCTGGGGGACCCCTGTAATCCCCCTGCAGCCCTGTGCTATGAGCCTGCATCCCCCACAGCGAGCATCATACAAATGAGATTTGTAGTAAACATTTGTTAGCGTGTTGATTCTCATTCTCTGTTTTAAGCACTGAAATCACACCCAAAAGGCACTTTCCTCTACTCTTTGTTAATTTACGTATGGCTGTACTTTGTGTTCTTAACAGAGCGGGTCCCTGCAAGCCGTCATTCCATCTGTGCTTGGACAGTCCCAGCAGTGGGAACTCACTAGCCCCAAGGAAGCACCATTCTGCCTTGACCCAGCCACGACTGTCAGAATTCTCACATTTCTTGCACCAACACAGACCTTCCTGAGTCCGGTGGCCCTCTTCCCACCCCTAAAACCTTTGGTCAAATGCTATCCCTTCCAGGATTTGAAGGCAGATGACTCTGTTGGTTTTCTGTTTAGCAGGAAAAAGAAAATATCCCAAGTCCCCTTACTGGTATCTCCTGCGACACCCTCCCGACCATCTCAGTCTTGCCATGCCAGTATCATCGAGTTCTGTTCATGTAGTTCAACCAGTTCCACTGGCTGCTTTGTCTTCCACGTTACTTGGTTCCTAATGACCGTTGCTTCTCCTCCGGATGGACACAAAGAACCCCTTCGCCAAACAATTCCAGCATCTCACTCTGTGTGTGCCGCCAGCTCAGCAGCTCACTTCCTTCCCCTCTTTGGAAGGTAGCCTGCCTCGTGCCCACGTCCCCTCTTCTGGCACCTGTCTCCTCCTCCACCGTGCCCCACAGATTGCCCAGCGGGCCCCAGTGCCTTGGCGTGCTCTCTTGTCCCAGAATGTAACCACCCAGCCCCCAGGAAGCACAAACTCTCTTATGCAGGTAGGTGCCATCTTCCAGAACTTTCTTCTTTCTCCAGCCTCCCTTCTCCCTCTCACCCCAAGAACATTCTCCTCCATGGAGCAGACAGAGCAAAAGAGGCTTTCCCTATGTGCTACGTCTCCCTTCTATTAACTAATGCAGTGGAACTGGTCCTTCTCTGAGCTGCCTCTAAATTTTTAAGCATTTAGTGTCATTTTGTCTCCAGAAAAGCCCTTCTGGTCACCGTCATGCCTCCTGGTCTTTGGCCTCTAACAACGAACACTTCTTTAGATCAAGTTCACCCTTCTTAGGTTTGTCCTTGGTGATCTGCTGACCCCTGACTTAGAGTGTTGGACCCCCAAGTGGGGCTCCCCAGCGAGCATCCCTAATCCCGTACAAGCACCCTGGTCCCTGTGGGCTCCCTCAGTCCTTTCCCACAGGGATTGCTTGGAGTTTCAGAGGCAGGAATATGACTGTGAACTCCTCCATCTCTCTGGGGCAGATCAGGGAACCCTGCCCACTTTGTCCAAGAACGCTTCTGACATGCCCTGTCTAAACCTCGTGCGCAGCCCTCCAGACCCTTGTTCTACATATCCATAGTCACTACATTCATTCTTGGCCAGAGTCCCCTCTCTTGTACTTGGCCAAACTCCTCGTCAGTCAGCCAAGTCACACACTTGTCAGAAAGCCTGCATCTGAACATAAGAGATGTTCAGCACGTGTCTAGAAAATTGAAACCCAGTCTCATTAGGTGTTCTGCAGAGAATATGTGGAGGTGATATGCTACAGGAAAATGACCTGGAGCTTCAAGGTAACACAGGTGAGGTCAAAGCCCAGCCCCAGCTCAGAGCGGCCGTGTCAATGGCCTGAGTTTCTGGACCTTCACGATGAAAATAAAAATCCTTACCTCACCAGGATGTTGTAATAATTCAGCCAAATAAATGACTCCAAACTCTAGCCATGCATCAGAATGACCCAGAGAGAGGCTTTTTGTTTTCATTTATTTTAATTTTTCTTAATGTTTATTTTTGAGAGAGAGTCAGAGCGCAAGCAGGGGAGGGGCAGAGAGAGAAGGAGACACAGAATCCGAAGCAGGCTCCAGGCTCTGAGCTGTCAGCACAGAGCCCGACGCGGGGCTCGAACTCACAGTCCACGAGATTGTGACCTGAGCCGGAGTCAGATGCTTAACAGAATTAACCACCCAGGCGCCCCAGAGAGAGGCTTTTTAAAAGTACAGGTTCCTGGGCACCATTACCCGGTGATTCTGATTCAGTAGGTCTGAAAGTGCCATTGTCAGAAAGCTCCAGGGTGTTTCCACTGTGCCCACACATTCAGGGATGGCAGGAGTCACATTTGTAAATTGCCGCCCACAGTGCTGGGTGACCAGGTCCTACTCCACAAACACGAGTTCCCTGTGCCGCTGGTTGTTCTCTGGCTGCCGCCTTGACCCGCCGCACAAACCCATCGTCTGCCCTTCTCGGGGAGGCTGACCTCCAAGACTACAACACAGATTTTCTTCCCTCTGACCTCCCCTTGGCTTCACCCAGTGCCAGGCACAGAGAATGATCAGACAAGGATCCTGGCAGCCGCTGCGTTCTGTGTATGCAGCTTCTATTGGGCTCTTCTTCTGAGGTTCCAGCCCTGTCTGGACTCCGACCACGCTGTCCCATCCCTTGGCCCTCCCGACGCAGAGGGAGCAGCTCCACACTCTTGCTAGATGCTGGGAGTGTGAGCAACCTCTGCAAGCTCCTGTAGCCCAGCCCACACCTTGGCAAATGGTCCCTCGTGAACGATCTTCCAGCGTGACTTATAAACCCTCCTTACACTGCCTTCGTTCTCTGCATCCGGACAGCACCGTCCCCTTCCTCCACTGGGCAGGGAGACCCGTGATAAATTCCCCTGACAATTTCATTCCTTGCCTCTTCCCGTCCGTGCCCTTAACCAGTCAGTACTCTCCATTCATGCCTGCATCCCAGGCCTCTCAGATTCCCCAGCCTGCATTTCTGCTTGTGACGTACCCCTAAGTTTCTGTATTTTGTCCGTGGTACACCCTTCCTAGTTGTATTTGCATTTCAGTGTGCATTTCCAGCCTCCCAAGTGCCAGGATCGCTCTGTGGTTATTTGTAACGCCCAGGGTTGCATTCTCCAGCACACTCTGCTAATAATCCACGTCCTGCCTGTCCGCACGTCGGCGTCTGAGATCAGAAGCCGCATTTCCAAGCCCTGTCCCGACTCTTTTCTCCTGGGTAGTCACCTCCTTGTTTTTATTCCTCCTTTGATGCTGTATCATTTGCCAGAGGGTGTCTGGTGGATTGAACTACGCTTTCTTCTCCTTCTCCACTCGGTTACTTTCAAATCTTCCGGGATAAAACATTCTTTCTCATCTTCTTGACCTTCAGCTCAAAATCCACCCTGTGTTGTTTTGAGCCTTATTCTAATAATCATGATCGTTGACATCATCCTTTTTTCTGCCAAAGAGTAAGAACTGCAAGAAAGAAGCTAAAAACACCTTCTGCTTCCAGCCCATGACCCCCGGCCTTGGCCACGACCCCACGGACTACTCATGAATTGATTGGCAGGAGGAGGAGGTGGTCAGTGGATGTCACTATGCCTCTTGGGGCTCTCGGCCACCTCCCAGACACATCCTGGCAATTCCAGAAACCTCCACACGGCCCTGGGCAGAGCCATCAACCACCACAAGTATCTGCTTCCTCCCAGGGCTGGTTAGCTACTTTCTCTGCACCTTCTAGTGCCTGAGGGTTCCTCTCTTGTTCCAGACGTCTTCTCCAGAAGGCTTGGCTTTCTCCTTTGCAGGACAAGGCTCGTGTCTACGTGTCAGGCCACTGGTACTTAATCCCCTCACTTTGGGCTCCTCTGTTGAAACCCACTCTTCCCTTCCACCATTGGAATTTTTGTACCAGCTTCTTCTACATCCGAGTTCTTCTATCTTCGGTCTTCTTGACTCAAGTGACAGTTTTCCTTTTAGGTGCAATGGATATTCATTGTGCTGTGTTCTCTGATAAGATACAGCATTCCAAGGCCACCTTGAAGAAACCTATTTTGGTACAAGGTCCAGAAGACCTCTTAACATTCACGGCTACCTTTAGGCAGACCAGCCCTCTAAACGTCCGTGCTCATCATTAACGTGGAAGGGGGAAACGAACCCAGGGCTCGGACGTCTGTGTGTGTGCCATTTATGTATCTATCTGTTAAATACGCATTTAATCGTGGCTTGTCTGCTGTGCATCAGGCACTGTGCAAACACTGGGGACACGGCATTGAACACGGCGAGCATGGTCTCTGCTGTCATGGAGCTCAGAATCCAGCAGGGAATGCAGAATCTCAGTGGGGTTCCTGCAAGCGAACGTCACCCTAGGGGACCCCGGGGGCTGTGGGAGTACATAAGCGTCATCTGTGTCCACCACCTCCTGTCTTTTTTCTCCCACAACTGATCCCATCTCTTCATCCCTCACCCCCCGCCCTTAACAACCGCCCAAATGTCTTCTAAAATAAGAATTGCGTGCTCCTTATTGGTTGAAGCCTAAATATCAGCAGGTACAAACTGTCACCTCTCCAATGCTCCCTCTTCACATGGGGCACGGGTTCTTGTTAATATTACTGTGGTTGAAAAAGAATCCCTACAATAAATTCTTTGAAAGTAAACGTTGACGCCGGAGACTGAGATTCGTGTTTATGGAGGTATTTCACATTCACCCGTCTGCTTCTGGAGAAGGAAGGACCTGATATGGCTAGAGGTCTTTCTGCTCTTCAAATGCTTTTTAGGACCAGGGATTTGGGGGGGGGGGCCGTGGGGGGCAGTGCCTGAACCGTAATCCCCTTTGCTGTTCTGTACAATGAGTGCCTTGCTATGGCTGTTTACCGCCTCACTGACATGTGCTTTTACCGCGTGTACTGTCCTCCTTCATATCCACGAGTACATGGGTGGGGTTGCCTCCGAGGTCCTCCCGGACTCAGCCACCCACGGCCCTTGTCCCCGTCAGCGTGGGTAATGAGAGTATGATGTCCCCCTCTGGTGGCCAGCCTGCTGGAACACACTGGGAGCATTGCTTTGAGAATTCACTTAGAGTTGTTAACTTTTCTTTCTTCCCTTCCTCCTTCCTTTCTGTGTGTGTGTGTGTGTGTGTGTGTGTGTGTGTGTGTGTCTGTGTTTGATTCCTAGTTGTGAACTGTCAAAGGCAGAGAAAAAAAACTCACGTCTCTATCTCTTCTTTTTTGAAAAACAAAACCCAAAAGACTCCTGGGATTCTGCTCAGAGAACCAAAGATGTTTCCCCTCAACTGAACTCGGCCACCATCATTGACATCCACCCTTCCTCCACCTACAGCATCCGCATGTACGCCAAGAACCGGATTGGCAAGAGCGAGCCCAGCAACGAGCTCTCCATCACCGCGGACGAGGCAGGTGCGTGTGACCGGGCGAGGCCCACACCCCAGAGCCCCCCAGCCGGCCCTCAGGGCTCAGGCAGCTAACAAGGACTCAGGCCTTTGCCTGTGTCTGGCCTTTGAAGGGTTCCCTCCATGGCGCCAGGCCCTGTTAGAGACTCGGACAGTGCCTTGCCTCCTGCTTTGAAGGCGCTGCTCTTCAAATAAGACTTCGTTCAGGGTTCTCGTGTCCAAGAATTAAAAGGCAAACCTAGAAGACTAACAATCTGGTGATATTTAAAGAGCTGCACGACCACTTTTACGATTGCCTTTTACAGTTTACGGTTTACTTTTACAATTGTAAAAGCTGCCATTTTTACACTTCCTTGGTTTGGATGCATGGAGTCCAGGCTGACAGGAGAGCCTTGAGTGTATGTCTTGCCCAAGGCCCTACGCAGCCCAGGTGTGAGAGGATCGCTTCAGTAGAAAATGGCAAGAAAACTCTGTGCGTGAGGAGTTGGGGGGACAGTGGTAGGAGATATTTTGTTGGTTAGAAATGTCAATATTTCTATAGCACACTTTACTGTTCTTTTTCCTATTACAAAGAATTTCATAGTCAGTGTTAAAAATTAAGAGGCTAGGGGCTCTTGGGTGGCTCAGGCGGTTAAGCGGCCGACTTCGGCTCAGGTCATGATCTCGAGATTCGTGGGTTCGAGCCCCACGTCGGGCTCTGTGCTGCCAGCTCGGAGCCTGGAGCCTGCCTCCGATTCTGTGTCTCCCCCTCTCTCTGCCCCTCCCATACTCATGCCCTGTCTCTCTCTGTCTCTTAATAATAAATAAATGTCAAAAAAAATTTTTTTAAAGAAAATTAAGAGGCTAGAGATCAGCATTTTGTAGAAGGTAAAACCGCTTCCATAATCCCACCACCTAGAGCTACCAGTGAACATGGCGATACCACCTCGTAAATCAGTCATCGCACACACACACACACACACACACACACACACACACACACGTGTGCACGCTCCCCCACATACATGGCTACCAGGGGGTGAATTAACCAGTTTGTAGAGGACTGAGAAAGCTGACTGTCAACCCACCTCCTGGCAGGAAAAGGGGAAGGAAAACTAAGGAATCAAGGCCAGGTTCATCTCTTGGGAGGAAGAGTGTCCAGCCCCAAACCTAGCTTTTCTTTCTCTGCCTGAAATCGGAGATAATCAGCTACTACCCACCACTGCAATAAAGTTGGAAACGTAGTCTCAGATCCCTTCTTCATCACCAGGGTTAAGAGGATCATCCCCAGATGAGTGAGAGTCCACGGGAGATCTGTTTCAGCTTTCACCGGGGGAATTAGGACTGTTCTTGACTTTCTTCCTTCCACGCACTTCTCTTTGGCCCTCATTAGCGGCCTTCTGGAAGGACATCGCTCTTGTATACCCTTAAGTACTCGTCTGTGATTCCTAATGATACCCTTCCACCATCTACTTAATAAATCGTATCTTATTAGATCTTATATAGATCTTATTAGATAATAAGATAGATCTTATTATTAGTAATAAGAAATTTTCCATTTCTTATTACTACAAACACCACTGTGATGAACATCCTTTCTGGTATATCTTTTGACATTTAAGGCTATTTTTTTAGGTGAAATTCCAGGAAGTAAGGTTGCTGGCTCAAAAAAAATGCAAACATGTATTCTTCTGATTACGTCAATACCGTCTTCTGTCAATACTGAGTTGGAATGGTCAGCTCTTCCCGAACTAGAGATGAGCACTTTTTCTCAACCCAGGAACACATCAGTTCTTGAAAACCGTTTTTAAGGGCAGGCAATAGGATAGCTTTATGCTTGAGTGTCCGGGGCTGAGCCATTTCTATTACTTAGAAACTCGGTGTGATTGCTCATCTGCAAAACAGACATAATGATGGCTTTCTCCTCCTGACCCCAACCGTGCGGGTCATCGCGGGGGGGTTGGGGGGGAAGGCAGGCTGTGAAAGCACTCTGTAGGTCTCAAACAAGTGAGAAATGCGCATCAACACGCTCCTGCAGAAATAGAATTTTATTTAAATATTTCAACAACCCACTAACTTCCTGGAATGTCATCACGTTGTATATTTAGGGAAGACACACTGTCCCCAAAATGTAATCTTTGACGCACTGTGCAAACTTCTCCTTCCTTCCTAATGCTGCCCCGTCTTGACAGCCTTCTCAAGAAAACTGTATTTTCCCCTGGTGCATTTTGGGGCTGCCTTCCTGATCGCCGTTATGAATCCTGCTGCTTTTCTCTGGCTCTGCGTGGCCTCTGCTGCAGCTGGCCGTTGCCATGGCAGCGCGTCCCTCCGGGCTGGGCGGTCAGGCGAACAGCCGCTCCGGTCACCGGCCTGCAGTACAGATTCCCAGCATCTCTGCAGACGCTCAGATGCAGAAGCCACCTCCTTGGCTTCCAGGGCGGCCTCTTGGATTTTACCTGCACGCTGGCTGCTGTCGGCTGCTCCTTCCTGCCAGCCCCGCTCATTACTATTCAGATGAGCGAAGGGAAGATGCAAGGAGAGGAGCAGGTGGAACAGAGTGAAGCTTCAAAACAGAATTTGGCTTTGTCTGGGTGCATAGGTTTTGTGGCTGGAATTTTAAAAAGCAGATTTTCTCAAGGGAGCCTGGGTGGTTCAGTCGGTTGAGCGTCCAACTTCCGCTCAGGTCACGATCTCGCGGTTCGCGAGCTGGAGCTCCACATCAGACTCGCTGCCGTCCGCACAGAGCTGCCTCAGATCCTCTGTCCCCCTCTCTCTCTGCCCCACCCCTGTCTGCATGCTCTCTCTCTCAAAAATAGATTAAAAAAACATTCACCTCTCAGGCAGTAAGAATCCTCAAATGGAAACTTCCGGAATCTGTAGACCCGCTCATTTTTATGGCGAGGCATTGCCCAAGTCTGAGGTACCGGGGGACATCAGTCAGTACCCACCTGGGTGGGGACATGAGTCGGGGAGGTGGTTAGTTAGGTCCGGGTCTCCCCACACCCCCTGTACTTGGAAGCTGCACTCGGCTTCCTCTGGCCCTTTGCTGCCCCCCACCTGCCATGCTGTGCATGTGTGCTGAGTCCTCTGTCTGGAAGGGCAACCAAGTTCCCATCTCCCTGGATGACATTAGTGCTCCTCCCCAGCACAAGTAGGAATCCTTCTGGCAATTGCCTTTGAGGCATATCATCATTTCTCCATGGAGCTCAGTGTGCCGGATGATGCCGTGACCCCCCTCATCATCAGGGGCTACACGCTGCTCAGGTCTCATTCTTCATGTGTGGCTGGCACAAGGCAGACCTTTCATGGAATTCTGACGTGGGAGGAATATTCATGAAGACGCCTCACACGATTGTGTTAGAGTGGGTATAACGGTGAACCCCCTGTGTGTGCGATGAGGATATATTTGCACTGAAGCTTTGAAGGGCCTCATGAGGAGAGAAAAGGAGAGGGTCACCTGGGTGGCTCAGTCAGTCAAGCGTCTTCACTCAGGTCATGATCTCACGGTTTGTGAGTTCGAGCCCCTCGTCGGGCTCTGTGCTGACGCTCCGAGCCTGGAACCTGCTTCAGATTCTATGTCTCCTTCTGTCTCTGTTCCTCTCGCACTCGCACTCTGTCTGTCTCTCTCTCTCTCTCAAAAATAAGTAAAGATTAAAAAAAAATAAAAGAAGAAAAGTAGAGAGAGGCAAAAGGGAAGAAGGGGTGGAAGGTGGAGGAAGAGGAAGCCACACGTGTCCGAGCACCAGCTAAGACACGGGCATCACCAGAGCCAGCAGCCTGAGATTCCTGACCCTGTCCTGATGGGCTGGGCCTTGTTCCCGGTCACAGACTGCAGCCCACAGCACAGCAGGCCCGAGTGTGTGTTCGGCTCGGGTCTGCCTATTAGCGTGCCAATCTTTGAATTTAGGTGTCAGTTTTTAAAATCTGGAAAACTCAGATCAAAATCTAGTAACAATTCCTCTTGAGTGCCTGCTTGTCAAGAATCAGCTGGGGCCAAGGGTACAGAGGTTACCTTGAGGCTGACCATATACTCCCCGGAGTTCATCATCGCCCCACCCTTCTTTCATGTAACGGTTCAGCAAATTACAGCCCATGAGCCAAATCCCACTTACAACCCTCAAGCTAAGAATAGGTTTTTCATCTTAAAAAGAAGAATATGTCACAGAGACCTCCTGTGGCCTGCAAAGCCTAAATATTTACTACTTGTCCCCTTACGTAAAAAGTTTATAGATCCCAGGGGCACCTGGGGGCTCAGTTGGCTAAGTGCCTAACTTCAGCTCAGGTCATGATCTCACGGTTCGTGAGTTCAAGCCCTGCATCGGGCTCCGTGCTGACATCTTGGAGCCTGGAGTCTGCTTCCAATTCTGTGTCTCCCTCTCTCTCTCTGTCCTTCCCCCACTTGTGCGTGCTCTCTCTCTCTCTCAAAAGTATTAATAAATAAAATTGTTTTAAAAGTTTACAGATCCCTAATTTAGGCCGTGGTGGGAATGTGGGTTCTGGACTCCTGCTGTATCTTCCGTCACAAAGCTTAGTGCGGAAGGTGTCACTGCCGCCTACACAGTGTCCTTACCCAACATTAGAAAATAGCACGGTTCCAATGCCACAGTCCCAAGTGTGTTTTCATGTGAGGGCTCACAGATGCGTTTGTCAGACACCCTGGTATATGCTTGACATGCATCAGGGGTCTCACTGTCTAGAGCTGTCTTCCTGACTTCCCTCAGCAGCCTCTAGCCCCTCAGAGAGCAGAAGGAGAGAGAGGAAGTAGGGACACAGGCAAGAGTTAATGGGATTAGATCCTAATGGACCGGAGGCGCACTGTCTTACCAAGTTCCTTCAACACCGATCGTCGCGTCACGTCCACAGCTGACCCTCACCCAAGACCAGCTTCCCCATTAGCAGCTGTGCTCCGAACGCTATGTGTCACCAGTGCCGGTGCCCGAGGTTGGGTGGCTGATCCCTTCACCGTCTTCGTTATGAAACTGCGCATAGAATGCAGAAGTTCAGATATGCGGGAGCTCGCAGAGAAACCACTGAATTTTTTTCCAGACGCACCAGAGGAGAGAAGGTCAGGATGACGGAAGGGTCACCACATGGAGTCGCTGGGTTTCCATTGGATCTGGTGCTAAGTTAACAGCCCTGGGCGTCAGGCTTGATCACAGTCCAGAGAAGCAAGATGTGATCCAGAGGAAGAGTGTCCTCTTTGTGCTGAGCTGGGGGCTGAGAGGGAGAGGATATGATGAGGGCTTAAGGAATAAAAGGCTTCCACGTGTAACAGTATACATGAAGGTCAGTGCACAGTAGGACCCAGTGTGGCATCAACCGTGTTCTTCCAGAAGACGGTCAAGTGCACAGCGTCTGCCCACAGGGAAGAACCGGGCACGCCCTGCCGCTGAGCCTTTAGCAATCTGCCCCCGTGGCTGTCGTTTTTCTTCAGCTTCCACTGAAAGACTTTGAGAATTAAACCAAACAAATCATTGGCTGCCTCGCTGTCCCTCATCCATGCCCTATAGTCCCTCACTGGCTAACCTAGAATGTTCTAGAATGGTTTGGAATGTTCTTCCCCCTCCTCCCAAACCTCCTCAGGTGTTTGGCCCAACCCACTGCCTGCTCAAGCATACTAGGTCCCCTCCCTTCCTCAACATTCTCATTTTTTAAAAATAGCATCACTCGCCATCCACATAGCATATAATCTACCAATTTATTTTGTTTATGAGCTATTTTTAGTCCCTCCCACAAGGTCAGGAATAGTTGCCTGTTTGGTTCATTGCTGCATCCCAGCCACCTAGAATACCGTTTGGCACATAATAAGTCTTAAATTAAAAAGTTAAATTAATAAACTATTCACTTGATAAATAGTTATTAAGTGAATTCCTTTTTTTCCCATGTAGGGGTCAACTGTTCTTTGTTTAATTTGATTTTTATTAAACACTGTCTTTGTCTCCTTCTCCCAGCAAAGAACATTGCTCTCATGCCCAATACCTCCATCAGAAGTGAATGTGTGGTAGAATTGTGTAGTTGCCCCTCGGACATTTTTTTTCCTTATTTTTTTATTTTTCTTAAGTAGGTTCCATGCCCAGCATGGAGCCCAGTGTGGGGCTTGAACTAAGGCCCTTGAGATCATGACCTAAGCTGAGATTAAGGATCAGACACTCAATACACTGAGCCACCCAGATGTCCCCCCACTTGGACATTTTTTAAACCCATTTTTACTTGCCTACTTTTGGACCTGTGCAGAGTAAGCCCTCAGTAAATTCCCCAATAAGGGAACCAGAGGTGGAAACTTGGAACAGATTCCCACTGGGATGGTTCAGCCAGGTTAAATGATTGATTTGGTTCCAAGAGTCTGAATAAAGCCAGGAGATGGCTTTGTGGAGGAGAGAATATTCCGAGGGTAGAGGGGTGTGCCACAGCTGGAGTCTCGGTATCTGCTGATGGGAAGTGAGAGAGAGGACTGTCTGTGGAGACTGTCCATTGAGAGCCACAAGGGGTCAGGTTAGCAGGATGAGGGAGAGGGGCTGTGTCAGGAGGCAGGGATGAGAGGCCAGCCCTGGTGCCCGTAAGAGGAAATCAAGAGCAGAGGTCTGCGTGTCTGAAGGTTAGGAAGGGTCCGTCATCATTGTGTCTCGAGCCAGACAGAATTAGTAAAGGCTGCCTTGCCTAGGAAAAACATGAGGAACTGAAATATCATTTTCACTTACTATCGTTTTGCAGGTTGAACAGTTTGGGCTTCTATAGAAATACAAAGAGTGTTTGTTTTGAAAAATCACACTCATTCTTAATTCTTACCTCCCAGCTTGCAAGAAAAAGCTAGAAAAAAGAAACTATGCTTTCTATATATAGTGATAGCTTCAGTTCAAGAGCATGTACATAAATTCTTAAATGTCAGATGTCAACACGATTTTCAAAGTTAGTTAAATAAATGAGGACCTAGTGGTTGATCTTGAATACTTTCAGCATTTGGGATTTCAATCTGCCTTGGATTATAACTTTACAGAAATCCTCTGTTTGCCATGAGATGAAGACTCGGGGGCTAATTACAGCTCAGGAAAGCATGCAAATTCCAAAAGCAGACTAATTTTTTCAATAAAGGTTTTTCCTATAATGCTTTAGAAACTTAGAGTGGAAAATTCAGTGCTCAAAAAACCAAAAATGCGTCCTAGTTTAATTGGGCATGGCGCTAATGTGTGTGTGTGTGTAGATTGTTCTTTCCTCCCTTGTCTTTTTTTTTTTCTATTGCTTTGTTTGTTTGTTTGTTTTTAATATTAATTTATTTTTTGAGAGAGAGAGAGAGAGAGAGCATGAGCATGAGCAGGGGAAGGGGCAGAGAGAGAGGGAGACACAGAATCGGAAGCAGGCTCCAGGCTCCGAGCTGTCAGCACAGAGCCAGACGTGGGGCTCGAACTCACGGAGCGTGAGATCATGACCTGAGCTGAGTCACACGCTTAACCAATTGAGCCACCCAGGCACCCTTCTATCACTTTATTTTTAAGAGAGGGGAGGTCAGAAACCATTCCCTTCAGAGAATAGGCCAACCAATAAATGAGTTACTAACAAACCACTAGGCTACATAAAAAGGTGCCATGTTCTTAAACATGGTCAGGTCTGTCCTAGAGACAGGGACTGGGGCGGGGCGGCCTTCGGAGAGTAAGGGACCAGCCTGGAAAAACAAATCCTCCCCACTTCATGACTGTATCATTGACTTCATGTTTTCTGATAAAATCCAGGCCATTTTATAAACACTGTCCTCACATCTTTGTTTTTAAGCCTGACTACATGTCGTCAAGGATGTGAAGCCTGAGACTGTGTGCCACGACACCACAGGCCACGGCCCAGACACACCCAGAGGACGCAGAATGCGGGGCTGTGCCCACACTGCCTCCTGTGCCTCTCAAATGGGATCCTCATGAAATTCGATGTAGCACAATTAAATTAAAATAATTCAGCACCAGTATATAGCTGTCAGACCTCAAAGTAATTTTTCCAAGAAGGATTTTCAGGCCCGAACCCCGTGCTTCCTGATGATCACAGAATCATCAATGTGGGAGAAACCTGTCCCACGGGTATTCATTGGAGCTGCTGTGGAAGGCTCCTGCATTCAAGGCCTGACCCTGTGAGCAGAATCTAGGTGCAGAGCTATGACAACCATTATGGCAGGTGGCTGGAGGCCAGCCCTTCCCTTGGTCCCTGCTCTGGAGTCCCCTTCAGTGCTAGCACATTCCTTTCATTGGAGGATCATCGATGGATCCAAGAGGCCACAGCACCCATGGCGAACCAACCATCCCCATGACCTGCTGGGGAGAGAGAACTGTGCTCTTTGTTTCAGTGTCTGCACGTTTCTTTCCCCTTCAAAGCGGGGACTTGCTCTGGACCCGGATCGGGAGGCTGTTCAGCTTAGAGTCCACTAGGGAAAGACAGTCTACGTGTGTACCCAGCACCACAGTGACTGTGACGGTCCCGATGCTGAGATGGGGTGCACTGTGGGCATCACACAGGTGCAGGCAGGCAACACTGACAGAGGGAAAAGAAAGCTCCAGGGGAGAAGGTCAGATCTGCCTAGGGCAGATGTGGTTGGGTTCCACTGAGATGTTGGTAGCAGCTGAGACATGAGGGTGCGTGGGGGATGGGGGTGCAGAATGGAAGCGTGCAGAAGGAGGCAAGACACAGGACACAGAACACCGGGAAGTCAGTATGATGACTGAGTGGTTTGAAGGCTGCTCTCGGCCCATGTCCCCTTTGAAACTGGCACCAGCCATAGATGAGGGGCTGGAGCAGGCTGTCGGGTGAGGCTGAGAGCCTCCGTGGGGACAGCGGCCGACCAAGCACAGAAAGGAGACCCGCAGGGCAGATCTCAGGGCTGGCGTGAGCAGGACGGAAGGAGGCATGGGGGAAGGAAGCCAAGTGCAGACTCAACTCCTCCTCTCTCTCTCTCCCGGCCCTTGTAAACATTTCCAGCTGCTCATTGCACACCCAGTATCTCCAATTCCCTCCCGGTTCATATTTCTAAAGCGAGATGAACCATTTTTTCTGGAAAATCGTCTTCCCCTCTTGGCATTCTTACTCTCTCCTGGTCCCACCAGCCCTGGCCTCTGGAGTCAGCTCCCTACCCCCGCTTCTCCCCCCTGTATGGAGTCATAGGGTCCTGTTGTCTGTCCTCCAGTAGAAGTTGGGTGCCAGCTTCTTCCTGCCCAGTGCACTGCTCACCCCAGCCCACCTGCACACTCCGTCTGCACCTGTCGGTGGCCTCATGAAGGCCCACACATGATCTTCTCCCCATGTCATGTTCATGTGCCAAACTGGGGGTCCCTGCTCCTCTGTGCTGTATGGGGCACGCTTTTCCGCAGGCCATTCCTCAAGCCTGTGTGTTCCTAAAGCCCACGGCCCTCCTTCCTGCTCCAATTCTGACTTCCTGACCTTGCCTCTTATGATTTAGCTGGGAAAATGCAATCAGGTTTGAGCCTGCTTCCCTCACCCAGCAAGTCCCCCGAAAGCATCCCCGTTCTTTCTTCCCTCCTCCCACCCGGAGGTGGTTGCTCCGACGCCCCCTGGGACCCCTACCACCTCTGCTCCTGATAGAGCCCTTGCGTCTGTGCTCACACGTTGTTCCTTCAAGTGTACCTTTTCTTTTCATTGTGTGAATTTCCCCCTTTACTTCCCCTTATGCAAAACACTCAATGGTAATAACTATTATTGCTTGTATTTACAGAGTCCATGATTTTCACAGCAATCCTAGGACATGCATTTTATTGTCCTGTTAAATAACGAGGGAAACAGACAGAGAATTAAGTCACCTGCAAAGCACCACACAGCTACTAAGTGATAACAGGCAGAATTTGAACTCAGGCAGAAAGACCGAGACACCCACCAGCTTGGCAACTCCATCCGAGTATGGCTCACGCTTCTCCTGAATCAAGGGAAACAGGTTTCCCTTGACCTCCCCTCTCCCCTGATCTGACCTTTATCTTAGCCCTGCCATTGACTTGCGAACCCTTCAGACCAGTTCACATTCACTGTTTCTGCTTTCTTATCTGCCACGTGCTCCTTCCCCTGCCGCAAAGGGGCATCTCCAAGTCCATAGATGTGGCCCTTGTGCAGCTCAGCAGGGATCACAGAATTGTCATTCTGACAGCACGTTTGCATCCGAGGGAGTCTCTTCCTCGGAGTCCTGGGTTACCAGTTGCTTCCACTTCTCGGAAGACACTTGAGTATCTGGTCTGCCGTACGGTGGGGTTTCTCCCAGAGCGTGCATTCGCCGTTCTGATAACACGTGAACTCTCGGCGGACAAAAATATTTTCCGCCTCTGAGTTCGACGCTGTGTGCTCAGTGCCAGCACGTCGCTCACGCTAGTGACCGACTGGAACTGGAACGTAATCGGAATCTCTACAACCGTTGAAAATAAGGTGATGCGACTTGCACGCTTTGACTCTTCAAGTTTGCTTCTTCCGCCTTCCAAGGCGACAGACTTTGGGTAACGAGAGTTTTTTAGTCAGAGAGTGCGAAAAACTAAAGTCGTCTAAGAGACTCAAAGGCAGACGAATCCCGATTTTTTTGCTTTGCCCCAATAGCTCTGAACAACCTGCGTGGCCCCAATACCATGTCGCTAAACACGAGCTTCCAAGGGAAAGAGAGGGCGCTCCAACAGCCACCGCAGAGGTTTATAAAAGAAATGCTGTTTTTCAACTTCCTGTTTTACCTGTGAACTTGCTCAGACTTAGGGTTTATTAATCACGTCGTCAAAGGCGTGGTGAGGAGGCGACAGAAGGACGCGTCCCCAAGGTTCATTGTTCCTGGGACTGGGTAAACACGGGGTAAATTTAGGACCCAGTGACTCCGCCAAATTGATTTGCTCCCTGAAGCTGCAAACACATTTCTCTGTGCTTCCGGGGGGTGTGGCGGGGGGCGGGGGAGGGGGGCGCCTTCTGGGCCTGCGTGTTGTGTAGACTTCAGTCGGTTCTGGAACTCGGCTCTAACGGGCCTGTGGGCTTTGGTCTTCACAGCTCCTGACGGCCCACCTCAGGAAGTCCACTTGGAGCCCATCTCATCTCAGAGCATCCGAGTGACCTGGAAGGTAAAAACACTTGCATTCCTGACGCTTTTTGCGCGGGCTGTGCCCTTCACTCGTGTTAAGGGGTAGGATGCCGAGGCACTCAATTTCGTACAACTTCTGTTTTGCGAAAAGAGATTAACAGCCCTTTTCTTGAAATCGAATATGTGTATCCCCGTTTTGAACACTCGTGCGGCCGATTCTGTACCCACAAAGAGCGAGGTCGTTTTGCCTTGTTTCCACGCGTGGAATTTGATGGAGTCCTAAGAGCTGGTCTCCACACAAAAAGTGAAACAGATGTGGCCGGCGTGTCTCATTTCTGTCCGGTGGGGCGGGGGGCTTTTTCTAGTGGCTTTTCTCCCAGCGGCACATTAGAGACTGGCACAAAGCCCACTGAGCCGGTGGAATGGACCCCTGCCGGCACTGTTCCACCAGCTCGCGGCGTCCCGGACAGTGCCCGTCACGTCCCCTCAGGGAGCCAGGTGCCATCCGAGGCAGCAGTGACCGTACGTGGCCACAGGTGCGGACCAGCCGCTGGTCAGCCGGTCGCGGGGAGACACAGCTTGAGCGACAAACTGAACAGCTGCCCACTGGGCACAATTTCGTCCGGCTGGCATGTTTTTTCCTAGCAAAGCTGTTGGCGGAGGAAGCAGAGTTGGTGAATGTCCTGGAACAAGCTGGTCACAAGCAGCCCGTTGGGTGCACCGCCCGACGTCACTAACGTGGTGGGGGAAACTGTCTAGGGGATTAGTCATCCCTCGATGTGCTCTTACCATTGATGACTGTAGGTCCAATCCCTTCTATCCAGAATATTCTTGCTGGAGCCAAACTTGTGTAAGTTGCACTGGCTCTTCCAGCTCTGGTTTCCCTCCCTGCGTTCCATCTCAGAGGAGAAGTCGACAACCACAGCAGGGTCCTTAAGGGGCTCGCCCCTGAAACCCGGGAAGACCTCACTCATCACACCTGCTGTTGCTGTTTTCCTTCCGGTCCCAGCTCCTTAGAAAAGTGAGTTGCGTCCATAACACAAAAGGATCCTCGTTGTCATGGTGGTGTTGACGCACTTTAAGGCCACAAGCCCTCCTGCGGCGAGCTCTTACATCCCCTAGCCAGTGCTGTGGCTCCGGGGGACAGCAAGCCAGGACCGTTTAGCCGGACGGACAGTGCAGGCCAAGCAGCGTGGGAGGGGGGTGGTGTTTGTCTCTGTGAGCACGTCCGCCAGCTGCGAGCATCACACGCTGTGTAATAAAAGGCACTCAGCAAGCCGTAGCCCCGTACGCATCCCGGCCACGCTACAGACGGAATGCTGACTCACTCGGGCTCAAAGGCTCTGTGAGGCTTCCTCCACTGGCCCTGCAGCATCTCACACTTTGCCACCGGAAAACACCAGCTATTCCTGTGGTCCCTAAAGCGTTCTGGTCCCTCATGAGAAAGTTGTCTGTCCACAGAGCTCCTACACCGAAAAATGGAAACTTTTGAGACTTTAAGAGGCGTTGCGTCCTTTCTGTCTCTAGAAGAAAAAAAAAAGCCAAAATCGGTAAATTGCAGTTACGTTTCTTCTTAGTGTCAAAAGAATGACCATGTTGTGGGCTCTTAGAAGAAAGCCTCGCTTCCGTTAGGTCATGAGCCGATCATAATGCATGGTTCAGTGTTTTCCCTCGGAGCAGCGGGCCGACGTTGTGTGGCCCGTCAGCACGCGGACAGGTGCACAGGTGACTTAACAGACCGAACGAGGTAAGGGCCGCCGTTCGCTGGCTTGGCATTTCCTGTTGCCCTGATTATGTAATGGAAGTGCGTCCCCGATTCAACTGAATTGTGCTTTTATCTGCAACCCAAAGTATATGTAAAGGATGATACATTGGAGAAAATATGCCTTGATGTTATTATGGTGTAGAAGTCCCAGATTTATATCTTGTGTACGGAGACTGATCAGAAAAGGGAAGAGAGAAGGAAGTAAAGAAAGAAAGAGAAATCACATTTCCCCAGAGAGGGAGCCCTGCGCCAGTCAGCAGGATAGAAATGCCCCAAGTTGTGAGAGGACTGGGCTGGACACTCATTCAGGGTCACGGGACAGCTGATGGAAGTAGAAGGTGAGCTCCGTGGAGAGAAGACAGAGGAGAGAATAGCCCTGGGGCTTTGGTGGGAAAACAGCCATTTTAGGCCTCTTAAAGGTCAGGGGCACTTTGGCAGCCTTTCTTTAACACTGGAGCTGGAGACTAAGTTCATTTAATTACTGTGTAAGCAGTGCTCCTGTGACATGCCCCTTCTGTTGAACAAAATAAACAACACGGCTTTCTTTTTTATCCAGCCATGTCTTTCACCAAAGAAAAGTCAAATTTAAAAATTTTCAAATCTGGTAAAGTTTCCCCAGGGCCCACTGAATGGTCTACCCATAGGGCTCGCCAGGCCACTCAGCACTGGCTGCAGGCTGTCACCCTGCTTTCCTCCAGTGACAATGGGCCCTTGACGTGCCCGCAGCTGACCTCTGCCTCCTCCTTGCGGGTCATGGCCAACACCGCTTGTAACGTTCCCCCTTCTGCCTGCCCGGTCCCTCTGACTCGACTCTCTGTGAAGATGTGTGCGTCTCCAAAGTGGAATTAATTATCGGAGCGTCTGTGCCACCCTCACTCTTGGTGACAGTTCAGGGAGACCCCCCATCACATGGGTTCTACGTTCTGTTCTACGTTCTGTTGTTCTGTGAGCTCCTGAAGGTCAGGGAGTGTCTCATCCATCTTCGGTCCCCAGTGACTGGCACCTTGGCACGCATGAATGAGTGAATGAACAAATGATTGGCTGAGGACATCTGTGAGCTGAGAATGATGAGGTCCATAGCATAGATGTTCCATATCACAATGGCCTCTGAAGCCTTCCATCGTTCAGCACCTGCCGTGGAGAAGGCACCCCAGCTATGAGGAAATCCGAGCCTCAGGCTGTACTATCATGAGGGTCTAACCCATGCTACAGTGAGGTTCTCCCGAGCCTACCGTGGGTGGACACCCAAAGATGTGAGCCCTGCTCTGTGGGGCAGACGGACGGCCAATGGGCTTCTCCTGTAATTTACTGAAAACCGAGTGGCCGTAATGGTTCACAAATTTTGTGATAGGTGTCAGAGGAAATGGCCCTTTGCACGTCACATCAAATGTCAGCCTTCGGGCAGATGTCCGAGAACCAGGGCCATATTAAACCGGGCTTTTAATACTTTTACGTATTTGGAATTAAATAAAAATGCTGAGCAGCACCTTGGCAGCAACTCTAGAGGCAACATCAGTGGTTCTAAATAAATAAAAATAAATGATACTAAAGGTTCGTTTTCTAGCTCTGGCTCGCCCCTCAACCCTTTAAAGGCCAGAAGGGTCTGCAGAAGCAAATACAATTTACTGCATGTTTTTGCTGGCGTTCCTTAAAATCAGAACAAATATGTAAAGCTACCAATTTTTGATAATAGATTTGATAAAGTACCTGCAAAATCATAAAACTTAAAGGAGAATTCTTTGGTTTGTCAGAAAACTGCGGTTTCAGTCCGTGTCCCTAAGTGTCAAAATACCGACGGAACAAGTCTCTTTTGAAGGTGCCCATCACCTTCTCTTCTGGCCAGTCTCAGAATCCACGGATTCCGTTTTATTGCAAATGCAGGACAGTTTGATTGCCCGCTATTTGCATGTGCTTATAACAGAAAACCTTAAGCATCTGGAATATTTAACTACCACAGGTATTTTAAAACACTTCTCCAGAGGATGCAATTTAAGGCAGAGGTTTTTTGTTTTTTTGTTTTTCCTATTGACGTAAATATTTCCTTTTGTTTAAAACTAGAAGTCCGTTTAGAGCCGCAGGCCATCCGAAAACTACGGAATTTTCAGCTGTTTCAATATTGCCGTGCTAAAAACAGCTGTCAAACTGATGACTCCAGAGAGGTCCCTGAGAATGACTTTGCCACCTTTCTTGCCCCTTCTGTGTCCACCCCTCTGGCTGGATTTCATTTAGAATGAACAATGTTGGAAAAGAGACACCTGATTTCCATAAAATATGAACATCGCGTATTTAGGGGGTTAAATTTCAGTAAGCTGAAGAATGCTTTTAACCAAACACCACATCTCCACAATCCCCAGTAATTCCCACTGATTGAAGCACCATTGCAATCTATCTATCGTATGTTTCTGAGATGAGCTCTTCCAATGAGAAAATGGCTTAGCTCGTCATTTAAAAACAGAACTGCCTTCTTGCCAGTGACTTTCATCATAATGATTTAATAAATGGCAGGTTCCCCTTGACTCCTGCATCTAAATCCCCCTACCCAGGAAATGGCTTGCTGTGTTGGAAAAGACAGCCTTCTAGAACATAGCTAGTATTCCCTGGCTGGGATCCCTGAAGCATTTGCTCTCTACCAGGCATTGTGTTCAATTTTGCATACATTATGCCATTAGATCTGTGTATCGAGTACGTCAGGTTTTGTACAAACTCCTGACGTTAAACGGATTTGCCCAGAATCTGAGGGCTGGGGACTATCCACTTGAGGACCCTCACGCAGCTTTTCCAACTGGTTTCTAAGCAACCGAAAAGCTAAGGTACTTGAAATGCCAAGATTGCAGCTTGGGCCCAAGTGAAGTTCAACAAATACTAGTTTCTTGTCCTGTTCCTTCCAACCTCATGTTATAAATTCCACCCGACATTAGTGTTAGAGGAGAGAAGAAAAATGTAACTTTTACCTTCTCCCTCTTTCTTTCCAACTGTAAACTTGAACCTTAGCGTAACTAGACCAGTAAGTCAACACCCCTTTTTCCAACATCAGTTGAAATTGAAAAGGGTTGCCTTGAAATTAATTTTACTTCATTTCTTGCTTCTCACTTTAATCCTCAGGCTATGAAAAATTACAGAATTTACATTTCTTAATCAATTTGTTCTAGAGTTGGATTTACAGCAGCTTTATTAAAAATCCCGATGACCAACATGTGTTACAAATATTTAAGTAACTATCAGCCCTTCTCATATTAACAAGCCAGGCTCTTTCCCCTATAGTAAGAGAAGAAAAATCCAAGCTGATGTAGAAACGTTTTGGGCATCCACATAGCCTAGGAGTATTCTCTCTCAGCTTCTTACAGTTGACTTGCTCTGGGAGGATAGAGGGCATATCTTGTCTTGTTTTTGTTTGTTCACTGTATCCCCCATAGAATTATATTTAAATGTGTTAAATGAACACGTGAACAATTTCTATTGCTTGCATTCATGTTAAAATATTCATATCAAGAGGAAGTACCTTGTTTTTGGAAACCTTTTTTTTTTTTTTACTGTGTTCACATCTTACTTTTTTGTACATGTATAACGTACACAAATCCCTTTAACAGCCCCATCCATTGCTTATTTGCTTCATTTGGCATATATTTGGCATCTCTCTCCATCTACCCCTTGGGTTAGCCTTCCTGGTTTAGCTGTGTGATTGGCCTTCACCACTGACCCTAGTTCTCTGTCCCAGGGAGAGCCTTGATCCAGACTGCCCAAGGGTCCTGGCTGACCTCCCAACCTAAGCAGGCAATTCTCTTGGTTACCAGCCCCCAAGTGCAGCAAAAAGATGCTGGCCAGCTTTCCAAAGGCTGCTTAGTGGCCAGGAGTGTGGGTCCAGGTCTGACACCAGGCATGCTGGAGAGATTGGCTGGAACTCAGCATAGGAGGGACATCCCATTGTACGGCTCCAGTTAATTGACCCTGACAGGACACAAATTGAGCTTGGACTAAGGACTAGGATCAAGGCCATCTCCATTCACCAGCTGGCAATGCTTTCAGATGGCTTGTTCTGTAAGTTTCACACTGAGGCTGGATGAACATGACACAATACAAGACGTCAGAGGCACTTTCGTTGTTCTGTTTCAAAGATGTTAGGTGATAAACTGCTAGCGAAGAGTGTTAGGAGGCAAAGAAGGTATTTTTGGCTTCATAGAGAACATTATCAAAAATGCAAATAAGAATAATGATAACAATCACAAAGTTAGAGCTAAAAGAGCGTTCTGGACATTTATTGATGACCAGCTACAGGTCTTTCTCTGTCTAACACAGCAACATCATATTTTACAAGTGAATTAGGTTGTAAAGGTGGGACATTAGGGGAGAAAAGGTGGGGAGCACCTGGGTGGCTCAGTCGGTTGAGCGTCTGACTCTTGATTTTGGCTTAGGTCATGATCCCAGAGTCAGGAGATTGAGCCTCGTGTCAGACTCCTTGCTGAGCATGGGGCCTATTTAAGATTCCGTCTCTCTCCCTCTGCCCCTCTCCCCCACCCATGCTATTTCTCTCTCTAAAAAAAAATAAAATAAAATAACTAAGATGGGACATTAGGATAAAAATTGCTTATGAGTGAATAATATTAAAAATTACTTAATTGCCTATTAAGTACACTATGCATAATTTTAGCTATGAAATTTTACAGGGACATATGTGTATGAATATATACTACTTCTAGTGAAAAAATAAGAGTATATGCAAAAATATCACTTGACGACATTTCATCATGCATCAAGGAGGATTAACATAAGTTAAATGTCTCTACAAGTAAATTGCATATAGTAAGAATACTTGGATATCATTTAAAAAGTAATAGATTAGACTTCAGGAAAATCACGTATTACTCCCATGACCACACCTGATAAAAATGACCTCAAGCAACTTACTTTGTCTTTGCTGAAACTCAAACCCTTTACACTCGTTCCATTCAGAGAGTTTTTCTTATTTTATCATAAACGAATGGACTTGTTTATGAGTATTATCTTCCCTGCTCATCATCTATCAGTACTGATAACAGAGAGGATAAAAGGCATGATGACACTTTAGAATATGCAGGTTGAACCCTTGAATGACAGCCTCAATTTTGATCCCTCTGCAGGATGCTGGCCCCCAGGTGGCTCTGGGTAGCACAGCCCATTCTGCTACCAATACATCCCAGTAAATATAAATATTGTGAAATTTGCCTTACCAAAAAAAAAAACACACAAAAAAACAAAAAGCAAAACCAAAACAAAAAAAAACCCAAAAAACAACAGCAACAACAAATAAATAAAAATTTTATTTTAAATAATCTAATAATGAATGACTAGGTAGTAACTTTAAGAAAAATAGTCATAAGATTGCCTCGTTTTTAGTTTTACTGGTTCTCATAAAATACTAACTCTGCTTTTAACAGAGAACAAGTCAGATCAAGCTGCAGTGAGTATGGTTCTAACCATCATAAAACCAATTGGCACCCATCAAGTGAGTGAATGAAGATACACCATTTTATTTGCTTGATTTTCCTAGAGAGCAGTCATTAAGCCATCTTGCTGATGACATTTCTCATCTTATCAGAGAAATCAAATAAGGTAGTTAAGTTAATAAATATGGCACCTATGTTAGAATGAAAAAATCAAACAAATAAAGGAACACATGTCCGACCAAGAATTGCACAGACATCAGATGACACCTGTAATGTCCTGGACATGTCTCTTAAGGCAAAGGAAGAAATATGATGCTGCTTTTATCATTTAAAACCAGGCTGGACAAAGTTCTTTGTGGTCTGTTTCAGGAAGAACTCTGGCCAGGACAGCATGAGCCAATTGCTGTAGGAGACTGTCCTGTATCCAGTTTCCACATTCTGTGTTCAGGATAACATGAACGCAAACAGAAAAACACAACGTATGCTTTCAGATTCATTTCACCACTACAAATGCATTTAACTAAATGCAGTAAGATGTAACCAATCAACTCTATCTCATATAATTTTTTTTTTTAAAGCCAGCTCCTCTTTGTAGAAATCTCTTTGAAAACTAGTTTTACGTTCTTTCAATTCTTGTGATGGATTCCTCCCGTTAGCACATGCTTTTGAAAAGTTTAAGTTGAGATGTGAAATAAAAATGCTATGCGCTTTGAGTTATCACAGAAATATGGGCAATGAAACAATTCTACCTTTTAAAGATATATTACCATTTTTTGTGTTTTTTCTGGAAGTTAACCATCTAAAGTTGAAAATCAGCCCTGTTTTTATATAAATAACAGAAGAATTCAGGAGGCATATTATTGACTTCTGGAAGTCAGAATCCCCAAGGAAGGAAAGTATGAGGTATAGAGTGTGCAGGGTCACTCCAGGGTCAACACAGGACCTGTGGCTCTCTTTGCATTTGGGCATGTGTCGGCCTCATCCCCCATCTGAGAACCAGACTGGTCCCTTGGGGGGTCCCATGTCCAGGATAGCATGTTCCTGACAGGGGAGACTATCCTATTGAACACTCTCTCAACACTTCTCTTCCATTACCCATTTGTGAGTGTTCATGCCCATAGGTCCTTCAGTTGAGGCCAATGCCTTTCATTACCAAAGCACGAATAAGAAGCCAAGTTTAATAGCTCTCTGGAAGCAATGGGCCGTGTGCTTCAATCATGACACAAAGAGTAGACGGTGGATACTAAACCCATGATCGAAAGTCCACTGTTGATGCAGGCACTGCTGCTCTTCTCATAGGACCCGTTAGAACTTTGCCATCCCCGCAAGGAGGAGGACTGACTCCATCAAACACTCAGCCCCAACCCTGGCCCCTCTCAGACCCTCCTGTCACAGAGGTGCGTCTCCTCACACCATTGCTCACCTCCCACCCCGCCCCGTGTTCACATCTTACTTTGTTCTAGAGTAAGCTGAACAAAGCTTACTCTAGCGCAACCCATGAATTCTACCCTGCACGTTGATTCAGTCCACAACATTGTGTCCCACAGGGGTCTGTATGCCGTTTCTGTCAAGGGCCAAAGAGTAAATACTTCCAGCCTTGTGAGTCCTATAGCCTCTGTCTTAACCATTTAGCTCTGCCACTGGAGGGCAGAAGCAGACAGCCAAATGAGTGCATCCAAGCTCCAGTAAAACTTTACTTAGACATACTGACCTTTGAAGCTCACGTAGTTTTCACATGCCACAAAATATTCTCCCTCCTTTGAATTTTGCAGCCATGTAGAAATGTAAAAAGTGTATACGTTCTTAGCTAAGGGCCATGTAGAAGAAATGCCCAAAGAGACTTGGCCCGTGGACCATAGTTTGTCAACCATGCTTTACTGAAGAAGGCAACGCCTGGGAAGCAGCCGTATGCAATTGGAACACATCACAAATAAGCTTCCTGTCCCTTGGCTCTTTGAACCAAGATTTAAAGCACTGAAGGACTTCCTTCTGAAGTTTGGATCTTCTTTGGTTCTTCTGGATAGAAAATACATAGCAGAAGTTACAAAAACTGTGACAGAAGCAACTCTTCGTATGGTTGAGGCAGACCGTTTCTCTACAAAGACACTAATACCTTTGAAAACACTGCCTTTTGCACTTGCTTAGCAGATCTGGACCAACTGTGCCCCCAGATCTCCTTGGCCACCCTACCATCCCCAGGGGCTCCCATTACCTACAGGGGAGGTAGCCCAGGTTGTCACCCTCTAGTCCGCATAGGAGGAGCCAAGCCCTTTGAGATGACTCAGGTGTTGCTAAATAGTTGGGGTCCCAGCCCTATGTTCACAAACTGGTACACGCTCTCTTTCGACATCCTAACCAAAACTCCTTTCCCTTTACATCCCCATTGCCTGCACAATGTCTAGACACTCAGGTGGGACCTGTCTCCCCAAACATCACAGTCTCCAGGTTCATTCTTTCTTGGCTGGGCCCTGGCTACATCCCTTGTTGGCCAACGGAGATATCTCCTGCACCCCTCCCCACTCTATCCCTGCTCCTTCCCTCATATGAACCTGGGCTCCTTCATTCTCCATGCCATTTCTCTCCAACAGACTCCACTCGCAGACTCTGGGACACTGCGAGTCATCACCCCTCTGGCCAACTCTGTTTCTCAGAAACATCTAGACATCTAGAGGCCCTGACATTAAATGTGAGATATTCTGGAGACCAGCTCTCAGAGCCAGTACATATAAAATCAAGTAGGGTCTGCGTATGTGCTGTGAATTCCTTTGTTAGGTCTTTGGTAGAAACCGCTGGATAAGCCTCTCTGGCTGGTGAGAAATGCTGTGTGTGGTTATCAGACAGGGTAGGATGGAAGGGACAGTGACATTCCGGAAAGGGAGGGGACCCAGCAAGAGGAGCGATAAACAAATGTTTATTGGCTGGATGAATGAATGACTGAGTGAATGAATGAATGAAATGAGAGCCACCCCACACTTTAGAAAGTAAATAAATGAAGTCCTGTTATGCAATAGTTAACCTCAATTTGATCCCATAAAATTGTAAGAGCCTGTTTCTAAAATTCTACATGTGTTTTCCAAGCCTGCGCATACGCTTGGCCCCTGCCTCTTCCCCAGCTGCCAAATCTGACTGGAATAGTAACTACCAGCTACAAGTCAGAGTTCCTGGCCTCTCAATACTGTGTATTTCAGAGTTCTGTCATTCGCCGTCAATTTCTCAGCCCTGAACTGAATAGCTTCTGTGTTCCAAAGCACGTCTCATGGGCAGATCACATGTCCACTTTGTATTTCACAACATGTGACCCTTCATTCTGTCCTGACCACTGGATGACAGTAACTTTTGGGGAGGGTGCCACGTGGCCATGTGTACCCCTCATAGGAGACACACGGCGTGGACACTGTATTTCGTGCAGAGACAAGGCGCAGACCTCTTCTCTTGGACATCGCTTCGTCAAAACCCACCGTCCATTCACTCAGAGCAGCTGCTCAGCCAGGGGTCTGTGCAGCAAGGCATGGTCCCCCTCCAACTGAGGCTGCATGTGAAGCAGAGCCCCTTCCCCGCTGTGCCACTCACGGGACCATGAAGGTCTGACAGTCATTATTTGCTTGTGTTCCCTTTGGTTCCACAGAGAGACCAGGAAAATGGGTTATTAGTGACC
This sequence comes from Panthera uncia, assembly GCF_023721935.1. Classification (NCBI taxonomy): domain Eukaryota; kingdom Metazoa; phylum Chordata; class Mammalia; order Carnivora; family Felidae; genus Panthera; species Panthera uncia. The sequence continues at coordinate 5,329,283 of NC_064810.1, forward strand.
TGAAATTTAAGGAATCAGTGGTTGTTTAACTACATTGTCCATCCCAAGCAAGGCCAATATTCAACTCTGTAAAGACTCCCCAAGACAACAACAGTGGTTCTCAGGCTTGAGCATACATCAGGATGCCCTGGAGGACTTGTGAAAACACAGATCACCACCCCTACCCCTCAGCGGGTTTCTGATTCAGAGGGGATTCCCTAGCTTTCTCCCCACTCCAGACATCCCCACCCCCACAGTCATCACAGATCCCTCCTGAAGGGTCCCTCGGAGGTATTCCTTCCGGGGTCATTTGTGATCTCGCCTGGGTGCAGCAGGGAAGGTCGACTGCATTCCAGCAACGGCTGGTCTTCCTCTAGGCTCAGGGGAAGTGTTCCTTCTCGGGAACCTTTTTGCCCACGATGGGAAAAGGCACCTCTCTCTTTTCCCTTCCATGCTACCCAGTGCCAACCTTGGGCACCACAAGCATAGTGCTCTGCGTTAATCACGGATTCACTTGCAGGTGTCCACTTGTATGGGAGAGGCACCAGCCCCTACTGCTCTATGTAATGCATCCGTTCACTGCGCAAGCTTACTGAGTAGCCGCTATATATGTTGGGGAGCAGGGAAGGGGGCTGGAGGGATAACATGAACGAACATGAGAAAAGACAGACCGCCACCCCTGTAATAAAGGGAAATGAGGGCAGGTTTCATTTTAAGTGAATTTGGAACAATCTAAAAGGAAAATTTGCGATTCATTTTTCACCTGAGTTACTCAACAGGCCTGAGCAATGTGGTGTTCCTGGAATGCAGAAGTCTGCGGTAGAGGTGTTTAGCTCTCATGGTTGGCCGGCAGGTGAATCCTGGCAATGAGCAGAGTCCATTCGCCTGTGGTGGGAAGGGGGAGGGGAGCGTGCCAGAAACAGGCCCCGGCTAGTGGTTTTCTAAAGAAGAGATGCCTGTTCTCATCACTCACGTCCTTGATGGTGCTGTGAGCATTTGCACATCCCTGTTTTTACCAACTTTTCAAAGACCTCTACATCTGCCACTGCGGCTCCCAGGCTGATTTGGATGAATGCATAAAATACTGGCACTTGCAAAACCACACAGATCCATTGACAAGGTGCTACTGTTGTCATGGAGATCAAAAGAGACAGTTTCTTAAAGGAAGTGGGGGTTGGCAGGGGAGGATCGGAGGCTGGAGAAAGGGCGCCTAGAAGGATGAAAGAAGGCTGTTTAGGGAGACTAAAGGAGGAAGAAAATGCCAGGGCCAGAAAGGGGACAGAGTACCCCAGATGGCAGATAAATGAGGCACATGGAAAGAAACCGGGCTCATTACTGGATCCAAAGGCAAATGAAAGGAAGAGTAGTATTCAACGTGGAAAAATAATTAACCCCTACATGAGAAACGCAATAGTGAATAGAGACGGGCTTCTCGTGGAACTGTAGCACACTCTGAGGGGTTTGAGAGAAGGTAGGAATAGAACCCCCCGTAAATCAGAGCCATCTGTAAATAACAACATCTTCCAGTGCGGAAAGGGACTCAGAATGTTGAATTCTACAATATAGAGTGAAGGGGGCCCTCCTCCACTTTAGACTTCCTTGCTTTGTTCTTTTTTTCTTCATTTTTCCATTCACTTACTCTCCAGAATCTTCCTTTAGTATGTAGTAAGAGGACTAGTTGGCAGGTGAGGTTTGGTCTAAATCTGTGGGTCTGCCTTAAGTGATCCTTATTGTATATTTTTTAATGTTCTTATTTATTTATTTGTTTGTTTTTGAGAGAAAGAGAAAGAGAAAAAAAACACAAAACACAAGTGGGGGAAGAGCAGAGAGAGAAAGGGAGCTCCAGGCTCTGAGTGCAGAGAGCCCAACGCGGGGCTCAAACCCATGGACCGTGAGATCATGACCTGAGCTGAAATCAGCCGCTTAACCAACTGAGCCACCCAGGCGCCTCAAGTGATCCTTATTATGAAAACATGTAGCCCATCAGCTGGCTAAGGAAGTGAGCAAACTTTCTGGAATACCTGTTTTAAGAAGGAAAATAAAAAGATCACTTTGTCCAAATAAGTTGGTTCTTTGAATGCTATTTGCTGCTTTAACGGGGCCTGGAAAATGAAGCCGGACCCTTCCAAATCCTGCCTGGATCTCTCATCCTGATGCGTGAGCTGCCACACTAAGTGACCACGTGGAAGCCAGCTCTCAGCTTGAATCTAAGTTGCACGGTGCTCCTGAGACCTCCTTCCGTACTGGCTCATCCAGGCCTCTGATCAGGCCTGTATCATGATTCCTGATTCCGGGCATCTCGTCCATCTTTAAGCCTTTCCCATTAGCCCTGGACCCAGTCAGATTATAAACCTGCAACTGAGGTCATTCCTACCCGTCACTTTTGTTGAGCCTCATCCGTGCTCAAAACCCTTCTCTTCTGCATCTACCGTAACATTTTCTGAGAATGTCCCCTGTGCTGAAGTCCCGTCTTAGACGAGTGAGTGGGTGAGATTTCAGGCATGCTTGTGGGAATCCTTGTGCGCTTGGAGCTTGCATTCAGGTCCTTGGAAACCAACATTCGATACAGACCGGTGGCCGCAGGAGGGGATGGAAGTGATCGGTTCTTGCTGAGCCAATGGCTGAAGGAGAGAGAACCAGAGGCTGAAGGAGAGAGAACGTGGATGGAGGCAGTCGAAGGAAACCGATGAGCTGGCGGTGGAGAATGAGTTGGGTTTTGACAGAGAAGGGAGAGGAGTAGTCTCTGATGCGGGGGAGCAGCGGGGAGAGGCTCATGAGATGGGAAAATGCAAGAGAGTTAGAACTTCCGTGCTTGTTCAGCAGCCCGAGAGAACCCTAGGTCATCAGGGAACGTCCAGGAACATCCTTGTTAAATCTCAACTACAGGTACAGCTGAGATTTGGAGAGAAGGGGCATGATCGAAGTGGTTTCTTAGGAAATTTGCCTTCTTCAGTAACCTGCAACCCGGATTCAAGATCTCTACCTGATTTCCTCTTTTTCCTTTCTTCCACCGTTAACTCCATTCATTTAGTTTCATTAAACAAATGAAAACATTTTTTTTCGATCACAATTTGATGCTATTTAACATCAAACTGGTTGATGGTTCTGAAACCATCTTCCACATTAGGATTTCTTCTTTACATACATCTACCTTTATCCCAGGTCAACACATGCTCCAAGGCTCAGATGTTTAAAGCATCATTGCAAACAAACTTGAAAATAAAGGGTGTTATGTACTAACTTGCCTTGGGATGATGTGAAGCTCATTGCCAGACAAATGGATTCAGGGGCCACCACTGTTCCACACCCCCTGTCCCCACTGGCCTGTTGCCCATTCAAACCAGAGAGAATCTCCAGGGTCACTTTCAAAACACTTTGGAATGCGCACCACAGTCCCTAACATTTCCTATACTGAATGTACAAAAATCCTGTTTCTATGGATTTGTAAAAAGGTAAGAGTTTTTCAGTGTTTCCAAGGATTTCTTTCATGTAAACACATCCCTAAGTTGAAATCTGACTGCTCAGCATACAAAATAATGATAAAACATAAACTCTGCCTGATACAGTTAGAATTTTGCCTTGTTTTTGCACATGCAAGCAATGCTTTCTCTTCATGTGATTTGTTAAATGTTTCTTTGATTTAAAAATGTCTAGCATAATTACGCTAGTTAGAATGTATTCTTACCCATGGGAGGGAAAAAAGGAAGATTTCTCCACCCTACCCATGCAACCAGATCACAGGCATGATTAATCTCCCAAACCCAAGGAGCTAAAAGTCAGCAAGCAGGTTCCTCTACTTCTGGAAGGTTTAGCTAAATTGGTTGCTGTGCTATGTAAACGTATTCTGATGGAAATTGCCTTTATTCCCTTCTCTCGCTTCTTGATCCGATGCGTAACCACCGTATTGGGATCCTGACCTAGTGTCTGAGGGGGTCTTAAACCTACACAGTGAGTCACTTGAAAAATTAGAATATTTAATGAGTCTAAACCTAATCTTAAAAAATATATATCATTTATATTTGGGTCACTGTATTTAACATTAAAAATTTTTTAATGTTTATTTATTTTTGAGAGAGACAGAGCATGAGCAGGGAAGGAGCAGAGAGAGAAAGGGAGACACAGAACCAGAAGCAGGCTCCAGACTCCAAGCTCTCTGCACAGAGCCCAACGCGGGGCTCTAACTCACGAGCCGTGAGATCGTGACCTGAGCCGAAGTCAGACATTTAACCAACTGAACCACCCACATGCCCCATGCTGTATTTAACACTTAAAAACTACATGAAATAAAAGAAATACCTGTTTTAAATTTGACTTAGAGATGACTCTTGCAGGGAAATTAATTTCATTAATTAATTAAATGATATAAATGCCACTCAGGGGTTGTGGTAAAACAATTTCCATGTCATCAAATTCTCAAAATCGAAACTCTTTTGATCCGGTTTCATACAAAGTGAAAAGTCATAGCTCATCACTGGAAAAACAAGATTGCATAGAGCTGTGCTTATAAAAAAGATCTCGCGTCAGGATCCCACGGTGCCGACTTGACTATGAACGCACTGGTTTACATGCCTGTTTCATCGGATCTCTATCGGATCTACGTATTTGCCTGAAATCAGACTGCTTGTTGAGGAAGACAGCTGCAATCCAAGAAAACCAAGTATGAGGAAACTTGCTTTAAAAGATGTGATTTTACTGCTCCTCTATAGCTCAGACTAACACTCCAGCGTAACCAGCGGTATAATCCCACTGGGAGGGTGCCTATTAGGCAATTCATCAATATTTGCTGAAATTCATTAATGCTGCCCAGAACCTCCTTCTGCCTTCTCCCTGTGTGGATGCCGCTGCCTCGCGCTTTGCCCTTGATGAAGGACTAGCTCACCAGCCAGCCCCGCCCCATCTGCTCCCTAGCCACCATTCCTGGCTGCCCTGTGCTGGACACCCTTGCTCTCCTGCGGCCACCCTGCCTCTCCCAGCCCCTTTCTGCAGGCACCGCGCACTATGTCCTCACCTCCCAGGCCCGAGCCCTGGCCACCCGTCCAAGTCCACGGGGAACGGCCCCTTCCAACCGCTCCGAGTTTGCCGCTTCCTGGACGCCTGCTGGCCTTCGCATCCCGGGCCGGACACTCGACACTTGAGAGTCTCTCTGGTTTCCTAAGTGTTTACTCCCTCTCTCCAGTTGGATTGTCAGCACTTGGGGGACAGAGAAAGTCCTCATGCTCCTAAGGGCTCTAAGCCCACGGTTTGTAGTGAAATACAGACACACAGATACTCACACGCACACCAGACAAAACACAAATACGCACACATACACACTTGCACACACTCGTATGCAAACACACATGTACTCACACACAGACATAGCACAAATATACATGCTTACACATACACACATGTACTCACACAATGCACACGCAGACATAATACAAATACTCATATATGTACACTTGCACACAAGTATCTCTTGACTGCCTGAAAGTCTGCAAAACCTCCCTGCAAAATCACCGTTGTGCTGCTCTTATAATTGTAAAGAGTTTGGCTTCTTTTAAAAATCCAAGATGTTGGCTAACATGTTCTGTCTTCGACTCAGCAGACCCTCTGTCATTAGCAGAGACTAGCCAACTATAGCCTCACCCCTGCCCAGGTTACATCCCCATGAAATGATTCCAAAACAATTTGTGCCTTAAGGAAACAAGTCTGCCTTCTTGTCATTGGTGGGCCCCCTTCGCATGCAGCTCTCAATTGGAAACACCTTTATTCTGGAACATTCCATTAAAGTGGAAGCTCCACGAGGGCAGGGACCTTGTTTTAAAAACTCATTTCTGGGGGCACCTAGGGGGCTCAGTCGGTTATGGGTTCGACTCTGGCTCAGGTCACGATCTCACGGTTTGTGAGTTGGAGCCCCATGTCGGGCTCTGTGCTGACAGCTCAGAGCCTGGAGCCCGCTTCGGATTCTGTGTCTCCCTCTCTCTGCCCCTCCCCTGCTCACACTCTGTCTCTCTCTCTTTCTCTCTCAAAAATAAATATTTAAAAAAACTTTTTAATAAAATAAAACAAAAAATCATTTCTGCTCCCTGTCAGAGCAGCTCTTACTCAGTAGATTTTGCTAGGTGAAGGTGTGAAGATTGGTGTCCCCGTGTGACGGCTGGTGGACCTGAGGCACCACATGCGTACGTGGTGTTTCCGACCCCCGAGGAGGAGTACGCGGCCAAGGGCGGCTGTGCATGAGCTCACTGCAAACATCCCTGTCTCGACTCCTGTTAGGACACCTCCTACCTTCATCACCATGGCCGTCCGACCGGATTCCGCTTCCCTAAGAGGCTGGTGGGTGCGGGCTTCCCTCCTGTCCTCCTCAAGTTTTCCTTAGTGCGTTCTTTTCTTCTCCTCTTCAGGCTCCCAAGAAACATTTGCAAAATGGGATTATCCGTGGCTACCAGATAGGATACCGCGAGTACAGCACCGGGGGCAACTTCCAATTCAACATTATCAGTATCGACACCACTGGGGACAGTGAGATTTACACCCTGGACAACCTCAATAAGTTCACCCAGTACGGCCTGGTAGTGCAGGCCTGCAACCGGGCCGGGACGGGACCTTCTTCTCAGGAAATCATCACCACCACCCTCGAGGATGGTAGGTTCTGGAAGCGGCCGCTCGGGCCTTTCCTTCCTCAAGCGTCGGCTCTGGTCTGGTGGCCGCTCTGGCCCCCGACAGCCTGGCTCCTGCTGGCTCTGCCGTGACAAAGGTGCCAGGCCCGGGCCGGGGACTGGGGGTTCCAGGGAAACTTGCCTTAATTCACTCACCGGCTGCAGGGACTGGGTCTCACCCTTGACTGCAGAGCCCAAATCTGTTCCTCTCCAGCATCCCAATCATTCCAAGCAGGAGAATTGGGCTTTTCCCGAGTGCATCCAAGGCTCTCCCTAGGACCGACTAGGATGTAGAAATCTGATTTTCTAAGAATTTCTTCCAAGTCAATGTTAAAGGGGATTTTTCTTTATTTCTTTCATTTCTTATTTTTCTTATTATTATTATTATTTTACTTTTCTTCTTATTATTATTTTATTATTATTATTATTATTATTATTATTATTATTATTATTTTGGATGCTTTCTATTTTCAACCACTCTGCACCAGAGAAAGGAATGAGCAGGGTCCTGGAGCAAATCTCACGGTGACCGAGCACCCCCTAGTGACCATGAGGAGTTACTTCACCCTTCTCCCATGCCTTCCAGTCGTGCTTGAAAAGCAATAGAGAATGAATGGTGTCCAGAGGCCCAAGGTTAGGGGCAGAGATAAGGCATGGGGTTCATTGTCACACTAAGTGTAGATTTTTAAGGCAGCAACTTCGCACGCTGGGGACTTGCATCCATAACTTCCGACCATTTTTACAGGGAGAGAAGTCTTACAAAACCAGGAACCCTAAAACTGGGATTTTTCTTTCCGACTCCATGGTCTTTGCAATCATGGTTACGTATGCCTTTTGGTTTTCACTTCAATGCTCATGGTGCACCGATGTGTGTGTTTCTGTTGATACTTTGTCCCTTCTCCCAGCCAGGCCATTTAAGCTTTGCATAAACTCAATGTGAAGAAAACAAGACCTCAGACATCCTTCCGGCCTCTCTCTTAACCCATTTTCCCTCTTTCCTCTGACAAAATATTATACTTTTGAAAGGGGAGGCTGGCCTGGGAGGAGGGCGACAGTGAATAAGGTATATGACTACATGTCTGCTCTGTAGCACTTTTCAGTAGCTAGGCTTCCAATTTACATGCCAGATGCAGCTAAATACAGAGGGTCACTTACAAGAGTGATGGGGAAATAAATCGGACAAGCTATGGTGTTTTACTCATGCAGTAATATCAGAAGCGTTCCCCATTCCCCAGTCCCAGTCCAGCCCCTTCAAAGTGAAGCAATTAACTCAGAAAGGGAGACTATGGAAGTATGTTAGGACATAGACTCATATTATTTTACATAAACTCATATTATTTTACATTTTACGGAGTTATAATATTTGCATAGGGTAGTGGTACTCGGGGTTTTTTTTTTCCTTAATTTTGTGGATTGAGTGCGATCTTTTTCTTTCCTTGCACGTTGCAGTGTTAAACTAATGTTGCTTATTCGGTATTGCTTTGCCACTTAAACCTCCCACGGTTGTTACAGATTCTAATTGTTTAATTTCAGTGCCCAGTTACCCCCCTGAAAATGTCCAAGCCATAGCAACATCACCAGAAAGCATATCAATATCCTGGTCCACACTTTCCAAGGAAGCCTTGAATGGAATTCTCCAGGGGTTCAGAGTCATTTACTGGGCCAACCTGATGGACGGAGGTAAGAGGGCTAAAAGAGCTGTTGAGTTTGCCCCCAAAGGATGTGTGCTGGGATTAGCAGGCCCTCCTCCTAATGTGGGATACAGGCTACGGAGGGCACATCTTTATCAGTGGACACAGTCTGCTTTCCCCCTGTCGTCCTGTTCTTAGGCTCTCACAGGTGTGCACAGCTGTTTAAAACATCATGTATCCTCCAAAAGTGATGTGAGGTAACGGAGTGGGTGGCATTTGGGACCTCTAGGCACGGATGCATTTTCCTAGATGAGTATCTATGCCAAGCCCCCGCCTCCACATGCAGCACCAAGATGTTGATTTGTATCTAGAAAGTTCTACGTGATGTGTATCCTAAAAGGCTGACCTCTTCCAAATTCCCAATAGAACTCAGCAGGGAAACTTGTAAAGTGCCTGTAGCTGACCCAGGAGAGGGCTCACAGGAGGAATGCCGGAATATTCCTCACGAGGAGCCATTTAATCCCAAACCTCCTTCTGTCTTTTTCCCCTTCTCCTTCCCCACCTCCCGTTTCTCTTCTGTCGTTCTTCTTGTTTCTCTGTGTTTGTTTTTATTTTTCTTCCAAGTTACAGGACAAAATCCTTCTGTTGGTTTGGGCAAGACTCTGAATGAGAGCCTGCTCAGATAGAGGCGAGGTTGGGCCCAGAACTTTCTTGGGGAGAGTACCTCTCGGTGTGCCTGCTTTCAGAGGGTGGGTGTCGCTGAACCAGACTGAGCGCCTCTCCGTGAGCGGGATAGACACACACCCGTACCACAGCCCTCACGGGGAAGCTACTAAGGCCTGCATCCCAAGACCGTGTGGCCCACGCTCCCACCCTCCCCTTCAGTCCAGTCCCAGCCTCCTCCTGCACCTCCCGTCCCAGGGCAGGGGGGTGCCTCTCCCCTTGTGTGGGGCTTCTTTGAACCCCTCTGACTGCATGTGGCCTCCTGGTGCGTGCTTGCCTCTGAGTTTGGGCAAACACAGCCAGAGCCCCCAGATATATCTCGAGTCTGCTCTGCCAAGCAGGTGGCTGTCCCCACCCAGGTAAACAGAGCACATGGGGCCTCGGAGGCCGCAGGGGGCTCTAATATTGATGCCACAGTACAGGAAGGAAGACACGTTAATAAATAAGCTAAGTAAATAGCAGTTTGGGGAGCCTTAGTTATTTATGTCTTCATCAGACCTGCTTCTCAGGGCTCAGTAAGGATTTACCTGCTCCATCCGAGGCAGGCACACTGAGTATCTACTCTGTGCTGGCCTCGTGCTAGACCAGTGAGCCCAGAAGAATCTAGTGAACATAGAACCACAAACCCGGTAATGCACAGCCATCCTCCACAGAGGGACAGAACTACGTAAATGATTCTTTGACAACTTCACCCTCTTGTCCCCCAAAAGAGCTCTTTTAAAATCCCACAGAGGTAAAGTGTAGAGCAAAAATATTTGTAAAAAGCATCTATTTTGTTGACAGTGTCATGCTATATCATCGTATATTCTTGTTCTGGTTTCTCGTCCCCCTCTTGAATGACGTCAAGTTAGAACACCTGAGCGCACTCCCTTAAAGGCAGCGTGACACCGAAATGATTTTGTTGTTCTTCCTGTTGGAAGTGTTTTCCAGAACCCGGTGGTGACGACTCATCCTATTTTCACACATCGCTCCCATTCGCAATATTGCCTATTAACACCTTAGCTCTACGAAGGGTAATGTGGTGAAGACAGCTCTTTTGACTTGACGCTTCTAAGCGTTAAATACTTGAATATTCAAAAACATGAAAGGCTTTAAGTAAAGACTGCTTGGAAATGCATCCGGTTCCTAAAGATACGTTGGCTCACGGTATTCGGATCAAAGCGATGTGCTTAATGCCTAATGTGGGAGTTCTATACTTAATCTCCGAAAGATGAGAAAGAAACCCTTAGAGACATAAACCTGCTACGAACACTCACTCCTTACCTGCTGCTTATAGGAAGTGACATTTATGAATTAGCAGGTGATTCCACAGGATCACTGATACTTCTGCAAAAACTTCTCAGGCTGCGGCCCGAGGCTCCCACGGACGTGAGACATCGTGACTGTGTAAAGGACTGGACCCACTCACCCACACCCCCACAGCCACACTCGCACGCACCCCCACACACTCACGCACACAGACTCACACGCAGCCTCACACATATATCTACACGCTCATAGGCACACACACTCGCAGACTGGGAGACCCAGGTTGTCACTACCACTGTGATTAGCAATTGCCCCGAATGCTTTCAAATATGTACATCAGAAAAGCATTTGTTATTGTTAACGTGATCAGATAAAGCTGGTTAATATATCTGATAGGACAGGCGAGCCACACACCACATTGGTGAAATTTCTGAGTGTCTTATCATCTGAAAGCTCAGTACTTTGCAAGACCTCACAAAGCCGTTCATCTGAGATTGCTAGAAAACTTGTGCACGCCGAAGTCCCGTTTCCGTCTGAATCCGAACCGGATTCTGAAGCGAGGAGGCATTTAGGTGCCATCCGGCTGTTAGCGTCGATGGTCGGCCAGTTCACGGCACTTCAAAAACGTTATTCCCACCCCCGTTTTTTGTCTTAAAACCCTTTGAGAACGAGGGAGGGCATCGATACATAAAACAGTTTGTTTTCCAACAGAAAGTGAAAAAAATGTTAGAGTAGAAATGATACCTCTAAATTCATTTCATGTATTTACTTCATGTTATTTTAGTCATGATTTCACCTGAGCGTCATTCTTCAGTTCCTGTTTGTTTTTTAATAACCTTACTGAGGCTGTAAAAGGTAGATGATAGAAATCCTCCTTAAGCCATAAAAAAAAAGTACAAGGGCTCAAAAGAATGGCAAATGAGGCATGCCGTTTGGATTGGGCCTTTTGTCATAATTGTCCTCTTTAGTTTCTGCAGATCCACTAAAGATCAAGTGTCTGCCAGTCAGGACCATGCCCTTCCCCTTGGGGCATCGAGAGTGAGGTGCACGTGTGGCACATATTAGGAAGGTCGGGGGGGTGATCTTGAACTGGGGCTCTGACCGCAGTCACATTCCTGGTTCATGAATAAATCAGTTCCTCAAAGCAGTATGAACCCCAATACGAGTAAACATCCAAGTGTTCATTCTAATCTGTCTCATGCTTCTTGAGCAGATGGAATTCTTCTGTTTTAACTGTTGCTTGAAAAAGATGGGGGCGACCCCCTCCACCTTGTCCCTCTTAGCCGCCCTCTTCCCCATCACTGTCTCTCATCCAGGAGCCGCACTGATGAATCAGCACCTCTGTCTCTCGCAGCAAATGACTGCAGCCTGCTTTCTCCACCAGGGAGAGACTCCCGGGTCCTTCTTAAAGATAACAATTGCAAAAAAACAAAAGCAAAACCCCAGAGACCCCAGAGGTTAAATAATTTAGACAAGGTCTCATAACTGGCTGCTGGCATGCAGCCCTGTGAAACCCCATTTTCCTGGTGTGTGTGTGTGTGTGCGTGTGTGTGTGTGTGTGTGTGTGTGTGTGTGAGATCTTTGGCACAGCATAGAAATTCCTAAATCTGAAAAGATCTTGATGACATCTATACTTAAGGTTTTTCCCATTAGCATTTGAAGTGTATCCTCATCCCACTGACCCCTATTAGATATGTTTAGGAAAACAAACGTTGCAAGTGCATAGGACAGTATGAAGAGCCATGGTGGTCGCCGGGTAGAACCTTCCTTCGGGGGGAGACTTCCTCACCCTTCTGGCCTGACAGTTGTCCACTCTCTGAATGTGCGGCAACCCCACACACGAGCAAATATCTTTTCACCTTTGTAAGCCATCTCTTGAGGCTTCCAAATCGTGGCCCCAAGAAGTCTGCATACACTGCTGACCTCCCCAGAAGACACCCGGCCAAAGACCCCTCCTGGGGACACCCCCTCCTTGCCCACTTTCTCCCCCAGCAAAGCGTCCTGCCGCAGAGTTGGCCCACAGTCTGCTCAAGGCGGTGACGGGCCTCTGGCTCGTGTCTGCAGCTGGGTCTGTGACCCAACATCCCTCACATCCCCCACAGCCCTCCTCCCCATGCAGAGGCCCCAGCACGTGCGTGACAAGCCTTGGCCACCCCATGACTATTTTAGATTCAGCTTTTCTCCTATGTCCAGCTCAACCTTGATCCTTTGAGTGGCAAACACCAAAGAGACAAAAAGACATTCTGTGGTCTTCATAATCACAGAATACGTGGCTGTTAATTACTAGGTGGCCTTCTGTGCGACGTGTGAGAAGGACAGGAGGGCGGGAAGAGAAAGCCACGCTGGTGGAGAGCTCAATAATCTGACCGACATGATGTTTTTCACTGAGTGGCCACCGCAGAGCACGGAGACCGTGGTCTGTGGACCTGAGGCCGTGCACTGTGGCTCCACGGCCCATGCTCTCAGCCACTCTGCTAGGCTCCGTGACCTTAGGCAAGGTACCTCCTTGCTGTGGTTTCCTCGCCTGTAACATGCAGGCCAATAACAGGATTGGTGTGCTGGCTAAATGAGTTAGCATCTGAAGCCAGAACAGCGCTGGCCCGTAAGTGGGTCCTACTGCTTGTCGACTGTAAGCACAGGTGCACAGGTGGCCTTGGCTACGGCCAGCCACCCAACGAACAGTCCCTCCTGGACCTGTGCTCCGCCCATCCTCTTAGTCACTGGGGGGCCCAGGCTCGCAGGCAGTGCCCATCCTCCACGGCTGGCTGTGCCCAGGGGTGAGTGGTCCTCAAGCCTCTCTCTCCTGCATGAGCTGCTCCGTAGGTGGCTCATTTCAGAACCTAGAACACCCATGGAGGTACTTAACACATCATTATAAGTTTTCTCAAATTGCCCTGTCTGATACACCTAAGAAGGGAGAGCAAAACGTTCCCTCTCTGAGTATTATTAGCTGATCCCACTCCAGAAAATGAAGCATTTTTAGCTGACGCCAAGTTTCTGACACATCAGCGTGTCACTTTGGCAAAGAAGCTGGGGGGGGGGGGGGGCAGCGGCGGGGGTTCAATCCAGGGAAGAGGAGCCGTTTCCTGAGCCACCTCATCTCAGCTCAGACACCTGAGAAGTTAGGTACTTAAAAATACATGTACATTAAAGTACAATTTGTTTGTTAAACAAAAGACAAAACTCGACTTGCAGAAGTTTTTTTAGTGTATTTTTAAACTTTATTTATTTTTAGAGAGAGAGGAGAGAGAATTCTCAAGCAGGGCCTGCACTGTCAGCACGGAGCCTGATGTGGGGATTCGATCTCAGAAACCGTGAGATCAGGACCTGAGCCGAAACCAAGAGTCAGATGCTTTAACAGATTGAGCACCCAGGCGCCCCTGACTTGCAGAAGTTTTTTGATGAGCAGTTAGAAATGCACCTGCAGGGGGCGCCTGGGTGGCTGGGTCCGTTTAGCATCCAACTCTTGGTTTCGGCTCAGGTCATGATCTTGCGGTTTCATGGGTTCGAGACCCACATGAGGCTCTGCGCTGACAGCACAAAGCCTGCTTGGGAATCTCTCTCTCTGTCCCTCTTTCTCTGCCCCTCCCCAACTCGTGCTGTGTCTGTCTCTCTCAAAATAAGTAAATAAACTTAGCAGAGTGAGCCCTGTACAGCCCCAAGCTCCCCGGGCTGAGTGTGCGGGGCACGCTTGATTGGCTGCTGGCCCCGGCCGTCGGGTTGGGTGGTAACACTTGGAGTGACCTGCTCCGTTTTCCAGACTGATGTTCTGCCGTGTTCCGTGGCAGTTGCACATGAATGAGTGTCGGTGCTGTGTGCAGGCTGTGCACGGTCCCTCTGGGCCATCTCAGGGTGTGGCAGCTAGTGGGCGAGCACCAGGGCTGGCCAGTGAGCACGCCCACAGCCAGTCACCAGATCCTGTTCTCTTGTCCTCCAGAGCTGGGCGAGATTAAAAACGTCACCACAACGCAGCCTTCCCTAGAGCTGGACGGGCTGGAGAAATATACCAACTACAGCATCCAGGTGCTGGCCTTCACCCGTGCGGGGGACGGCGTCAGAAGTGAGCAGATCTTCACTCGGACCAAAGAGGATGGTAAGAGACGGGGCAGGTGTGGATGGGACTCCAGGGGACACATAGGGCCCCACAGAGGGACAGCATCCCGGGCAGCAGCCAGTGTTGGGAGGGCTGGGTCCTGGAGACCAGTGTTCCTCCATCGGCCTGGCCTTGACTTTGCTCTGGACAGACCTTTTGCTGCCCTGCCAGAATATTCCAGCTCAATTCAGACCATTGACTCCCTGTGTCGCCTTTGTTCGTTGTATCCTTTGTTCCTCTCCCCTATAGTTTTTCTTCTTTTTAAAATTTTTTGGCCAAGTATTATTTAAACAAAAATGCCTTTATCCCAGAGCTGTAAAACAGGTCGTACCTGTTTTGTGTCCCATCAGAATAATTTTAGTGATGCTTCAGCTATGAGGGTAGGCTCTGATTATTTCCATGCTTCCACTTGAAAATTATGTAATGGCCTAAGTCATATTATTCTGTGCCAGCTTTAGAATCACTTCAGAATAAATCCTTAATTTGAGATCTTCATAGTAATCGTTTTTGACTTCTTAGAAGAACTGATAATGATTTAGTAAAATTTTAAATCATGGCTCACTTCAGTTCAGACCATTAATTCTTGCTGTTCCACACCATCTGGACTTGGTTCTGTGGCTCTTTCCCCAACCTACCAAAACTCTCTGGCAAGTGGGTTTTTTCCTAAGTTTTTTAAAAGTTTATTTATTTATTTTGAGAGAGAGAGAGCGCGCGTGTGGGAGGGTCAGAGAGAAAGGGAGAGAGAATCCCAAGCGGGGTCCGCACTGCCAGCGTAGAGCCCGATGCAGGGGCTCGAACTTGGCAAACCATGAGATCATGACCTGAGCCAAGATCAAAAAGCCAGAAGCTTAACCGATTGAGCCACCCAGGCGCCCCTTTGTATTATTTTAAGGGAAACCTGAGGGGCCATATCTGAGCCTGTCTGAAGAACAGCTGAGGTTGTGATAAATGTTACAGCAACAGTGAGAAAAGCAAGTCTCCGCCCGGAGAAAGGAAAGAGCAAAACGGATGTCCAGTGATACCCATGTGGGACTCTCCAGATGGGAGTGCAGAATTGTACCAGAGGTAGGGGCAGGATGAGGCACCGGTGCACCTACATTCCGTGCAGGTTTGGGCTCGCCGAACTGTTTTGTCTTCTTGCCAGGACTCTGCTCCCAGGAAGCCGGGCAGGGTGCAGGGGGAGGTGTTACCCACATAGAACATGCAACATCAAACACACTGTGGTTCCATCCACATCCGTCCTGTGGAAGCCCCAGGCTCAGAGGCCTGGGTGGACTCTTCCTTCAGCCTTTTCTGTCCCCTAACAAAGCTTCTCTGACACCCGCAGCATAGTACCTCTCACCTTACTCTCTGCCCTCCCCTCCGCAAACCCAGCCCTTCTTCCCCCCAACTGGTCCCATCCATCTATGCTCACACCTTATTTTCACTGTCTCTGTCGCCCTTCTTGCTTTATTGGGGGCACACACAAATTCATCCTCATTAGCTGTAGCTTTTCTAGAATACACAGGCAGTTCTTTCCAGGAATGTGCAGGTGTCAGCCAATTCTGCCCAAGGAAATGGATTATTTAGGGCAATCCGAGGTCAGAATGAAATGCCATTAGAAAGTCACACATTAATGGAGAGATCTACAAAGCTGTGTCCTAAGTGAAGGGGGTCATAATTTAATTTTTAGAAATGCGGTAGACAAAGAGCTGTGTCTAGAAGCTGGCTGTGTCACTTGCTGCCCAAGGGACTTCGGGCACCTTACCTAACCTTCTCTGAACTGATGTACAAAATTGACATCATAATCAGACTGCACAGAGTTAAGATATAAAAAGTCAAGTGATGTCTGCAAACACCCAGCCTGACACATAGTGGGATGGTTCTGACACTAGATGTTTGATTATTTGATCTTCACTCCTTTGGAGTGGGGGCGAAACACTCTTTTGCCCTGCTAAGCAATAACACAAATGTCACTGGAATTATTATTTAAAGAGCAAATTGATCGACAACACAAATTTTGACACCTGCATTTTTTAGACGAAGGTACAGAAATCCGTTAAGAAGGGAAGGCTCGCCACGGCTTTTTGACCGGTAATTTGGATCAATTTGTAATTAATTCTCCACTTTTAGAAATCATAGGGTTCTCTCTCAACACTTGACCCCGACACATAAGGTCTAATTTGTCATTCAGCCATTCTGTGCTTTTGTACCCAATGCTGATGGTATATGGAGGTGCCGTTGATTGTAGAGGGCCCTGCCCTCCCGCAGGAAGGAGGTGAAGGACCCACTGGTCCAGGTGTACCTCCAGACAGAGATGCAAGCCCCGAATGTCAGTATTTACTCGGGATGAATCGCCAGCATTTTGAAAACAAAGCCGAGCGGAGATTCAGTAGAAATCGAGAAAAACTGGTATAATAAGCTTATCTCCTGGATTCACATGAAACATTCACTAATTTAAAATGGTGAAGAACTGAGCTAGTCACCATGGTTAACTCAAGACCTAACATAAATAGGCACTCGAGCAATTGATAGAACTGAATGCAAGTTGGTGTCTAATTGAAAGAAACAACAAGGCTAATTACCATAGAAGGAATGCTTAATCAGATTGAGAATACACAACCTGTTTAAACTTGTGCTACAAAATCTTACAGTTTTGAAGTTTGGATTAACCTGCCAGGTTCAATTAAATTATGTAAGATTGTGGATAAAATTCCAGTAAAATAATAATTGCCAACATTCATTAAGTTCTTCCTCAGTAAGGCACTAATCTAGGCACAGAGTAAAGTTTCAGTGTTTGTTGATAGTCTCACAAGGAAAGAAATATTTATGCATTGAAAGCAAGCATTAAATTTGGCTCTCTCTGCCCAATTTCTTTCTTTTTTTTTTAAGAGCTGTAGTATTTTTTGAGAGAGAGAGAGAGAGTGTGTGTGTGCACACAAGCAGGGGAGGGACAGAGGAGGAAGGAGAGAGAATCCCAAGCAGATTCCACGCTTAGCACAGAGCCCTATACAGGGCTCAATCCCATGACCACAAGAGCATGACCTGCACCAAAGTCGAGTCAGACACTCAACCAACTGAGCTACCCAGGCACCCTGGCCCAATACATTTCTTTTTTTTCTTTTAAAATTTTTTTATTTATTATTTTTTTGAGGGAGAAAAAAGGTGGGGGGGGGGGGGGGGGGGGGGGGGGGGGGGGGGTACAGAGGATCCGAAGTGGGCTCTGTGCTGATAGCAGAGAGCCCGATGCAGGGCTCGAACTCACAAACCGTGAGACCATGACCTGGCCAAAGCCAAATGCTTAACTGACTGAGCCACCCAGGTGCACCCCCCATCCATACATTTCTTAAATGAGGTCCCTAAACCCCCCGTGTCAGGAGGCCTAGAGTTTAAGTTGTGTCATTTGGTCACTGATCATCTTTTTTTTTTTAATGTTTATTTATTTTTGAGAAAGAGAGAGACACTGAGTGTGAACAGGGGAGGGGCAGAGAGAGAGGGAGACACAGAATCTGAAGCAGGCTCCAGGCTCTGAGCTGTCAGCACAGAGCCCGACGTGGGGCTCGAACTCACGAACTGCGAGATCATGACCTGAGCTAAAGTCGGACGCTTAACCGACTAAGCCACCCAGGTGCCCCTGGGTCACCGATCATCTTGAGGAGGAAAAATGTATCACTTGCTAATAAAACATACAAAAATAGGATAAAATAATAACTAAAAATAGATTAAATAAATAAATCAAATCAAAAATTAGAACATTTTTATTTATTTATTTTTTTAACATTTATTTATTATTGAGAGACAGAGAGAGACAGAGCATGAGCATGATGGGGGGGCAGGCAGAGAGAGGAGGAGACGCAGAATCTGAAACAGGCTCCGGGCTCTGAGCTGTCAGCACAGAGCCCGACACGGGGCTCGAACCCACAAACCACGAGATCATGACCTGAGCTGAAGTTGGATGCCTAACCCACGGAGCCACCCAGGCGCCCCTAAAAAATTAGAACATTTTTTAAAAGTTTACTTCTGCCAGGGATAATTTGCAATTGAAATGTTTGCTCAGAGGACAAGTTTCCAGTTTCTTCAGTAGTTGCTCAGCCCGTGTAAGGACTCTTGGGCCAGTAGACACGTTCTTAAATCTATGGACATATTCTTGGGTCCACAAACATATTCTTGGGCCCACAGACACCACCTCCCGGGGCCCGTGAAAATTGCTCAGGCTTCAGATTCTCTTTCCGGGACTGCTCAATCGATCAGAACTTGGACCTTCGTTATTCCGCAGGAACACAAAAGATGATTTGCTGATCTGGCTTTGTGATTTTGAACACAGGACAACCAATTCTGAATTCTAAAGGGTTTGTGAAATCCTAATGCCATTTTATTTGCTGAGACTATAATCTGAGCAAAGCCATGGGGAAAAAGAACACAAACAAAACACAATCTATTAATTTTCCCATTGTTATTTTTATTCTGCAGGCATCAGGTAGTTTCCACCCTGATCCTTTTCTGCAAAAGTAAACACTGTGTGTGTGTGTTTAAGTTCAAATATTTACTGAGTACATTACTAATGCACATTACTCTGTAAATCATTTTCTATGCGAAGGAGGCCGGCGGGAGGTGCGATATGTGATCTTTGCTCTCCCGCCTCTTGACTAGCAATCTCTTTGAGGGGGGCCATCTGAAAACAGAGCCAAGAGTGAGTGAAGAATAAACAGACATCAGGCTATCTCTGAATCCTCAGGGCCCCCCCATCTTGAGCCCTACGTTCTCTTGGAGGCATAGATCATACATGCTCAGGTGATCATGTGACCACCCCTCAGCTCATCTTAAAAGCGATGGGACTTTGAGGGCGTGTGTCTGGTCTGTTTGCTGATGCACCAGAGGCGCCGCGCCCCAGTAGACAGGTATTGAGCGCACGGCAGTGCTGGGCTCTGTGCAGTAGCAGGGACAGCAGCAGCACAACAGGCCAGGGCGTCCCAGAAGGCCTCCCACCGTGAGGATGTCAGAGCTCCCTCCAATGGCGTGGTTCTCACGCAGGTTCCTGTACCTCCCTGGGCTCCTGGGTGGGCCCATGAGGTGCCCAGTGGGGGGCTCCACACTGCACGCTCTGCTTCAGGAAGAGCCACTCCTGTGCTGCGTATTGGTTCCCCCACACGACGCCACCGTAGTTAAAAGATTTTGTCTACTTTGAAGAATGTTTAGGAAATATCGCTCTTGTAGGAGCAAAGGCCAGAGATATTGGCGTCTTGTGGAAATGGGAATGGAAGAGTGACGTGTGCCTCGCACGCCCGTGATGACAGCCACAGTTGTGGGTGGTTCCATCCAGCACCAGGCCGTCTGCACATGGCTCAGGGGGGCCTCTGTGGGGTTGGGCTCAGGTGGGTCTGGCTACCATGGTGGATCACATACGCAGCAGGCTATCTCACACACACACACACACACACCTGCCAAAACCTGATCAGCAAAACCAGAGAAGTGATCGTGACGTTAACTGAAGTGTCTGTGTGTGTACCTATACTTCAAACCAAGGCAATCATCCTTCAAAGCACTGACTTTGAGACTTTACATTAAGATACATCATTAAAAGGCCCTAACTGAGTGGATTCATTTTCTGTGGTGTATAATGCATCACCTGAAACCTAGTACTTAAAATGGCACAAATTTGTTGTCTCACCATTTCCTTGGGTTAGGGGTCCAGGTACCGGTCAGCTGGGTCCCTGGCTCAGGGCCTCATAGGCTGAAATCGAGCTGTTGGCTGGGGCTGTGAACTCATCTGAGGTCAGGTCCCCCCTGCCCAAACTCACCGGTTGTTGTCAGCGTCTGGTTCCTTGTGGGCGTGGGGCTGGGACCATCTCCGCAGCTCCCAGAGGCCACCTACTGTTCCCTGTCTTATGGCCCCTCCACAGCAAGACCGTTTGCTTCCTCAAGACCAATGAGAGAGCATCTCTACTGCTTTAAATCTCTCTGACTTCTTCCATCTCTGACATCTAGACCCTCTTGTAAGGGGCTTCTCTGATTAGGTCAGGCCCACCCAGAATGCTCTCCTCTTGGTTAACTTAAAGTCAGCTGGTTAGGACATTAATTATATATGCAAAATCCCTTCACCTTTGTTACGTGACATAACCTGGTCATGGGAGTAATCCAACCATCATAGTGACAGGTACTACCCACATTCAAGGGAAAGAAACTATACAGATATTTATATCAAAGGATAAAAATCTTGGACACTATCTTAGAATTCTTCCTACCACCCAATCGCTAGTGGAATCACTTTTCTATTCACTTAGAATATCTGCATTGAGGATTAGTATGTTCCAGATACTGGCCCAGGCACTAGAGATACAGCAGAGAACAGGGTGGGCGTGGCAGGGCTTGCAGGCTGGTGGAAAAGACTTAAGTGGATTCTGACATGTTCCATGAAGGAGAAGGGTCTTAAGAGAAAACATGAGAGCCCTGGCTTTATCTAGGCTAGTGGTCAGAAAAGGTTTTCTCAAGGAAGTAATGTTTAGTAGAACCTGATAGAGGAGTAAGAGTTGCCAAGATAAGAAAAAAAAGAGAGAGTGGGAAAAGATTTCAGACAGAAGGAACCCAAGATCCTAGATCATCATGTGTCAACGTCCTGGGATGGGCTAAGAATGCCACTTCCGGTGTTGCAGAACAACACTAAGCCATAGGGACAGCTCAACTACTGACCACGTCCACGTGGAGGTCTCAGAAGCTCTCCAACCTTACACATCCTCTGGGAGGGATAAGAGAGAATTCTAGGTTCTGGCTTTTGCAACCAAGAAGATAGCTGTGCCATTTCTTGCAATGGGGTACAGGAGGAAGGGAGGTTTGGAAGGGAAGATGGTGATCCTGGTTTGGGACATGGTATATCCAAGATACCTATGAATCAGATTGGAGATGTCAGTGGCAAGTGGGTATGTGAGCTCTAAGAGCTTCCGCGATACAGAAAGGAGGTGTAGGCAGATTGGAAGAATATAGAAGAAACGGTTCTCCGGACCTGTGTTCTTTACTTCAACCAGTTAAATCTGAAGTCAGAAATTCACTCAACAGTGTATAGGAATTTGTGAAAACTGCCTAAGCTTGCCTGTATTACCCACACACACACACACACACACACACACACAGAAAGCAGATTACCAAAATGTGTTCTGATGACTAAGAATGTTTTAGGAAAATACGTCCCAGACAGACCATCCTACACCATCTCCGTTTTCTGCAACTCTCAACATCTGGTGTTTATAGTTCAACACTGGGTCACAAAGTAAAACCCAGGATCCTTTAGTGATGTACAACGTAAGGAAATGATGATTGCCATTACGAATGATAGCTAGAATTTATTTGGTGCCTGCTGAATGCAAAACTCCATCTGAATTCTTTAGATGAATTATCTTTTGTAATCCTAGCAATAAAACTGTAAATAGGTACAATTATTGGTCTAGCTTCATAGAGGAGGAGACTAAGGCTTGTTGGAGAAGTTAATGAATTTGCCCAAGACGTGGACCTAAGTGCTGGAGCTGAACAAAAGCCCTCGGTGGGGCTACAGGGCTCACACCTTGAACCATTGTGGGATAATCCAAACCAGAACTACAATTTACATTCTAACTCTTAAGATAGTGGCTCAGCGATGCAGAAAACTTTTCCAGAATGTCTTGTTCCTCAAAGTTTCTATGTGGCTATTCCTCTGTGGTATAAAATTCTAATAACCCTAGAAAAAAAGACTGCACGAGATAGATCATGCATCAAGTATATGAGGAGTCAGATAGGGATTTACATGGTAAATGCCCTTTGATATAATCGAGACAAGTCAATGGAAATAATCAAATAGAGGAAGGAGTGTAAAGTGGCCAACAGACATACCTTAAACATTCTATTTTAACTCAAATCAGACAATACAGATTGATTCTCTAATCATTCTTTAATTAAATAATATGGTCTAATTTCTATTAAGTTTTGGATGAAGAGATTAGAAGTCTATGTCAACTGTTTTCATCATTGATCATCTGCCATTTCCAGTTTAAGTTCTCTGAGAGTAGAGTAAGGCATGATGCCATTTGCCAACAACTTATGCTTGATTTTTTTTAATCTGTTTGTCTTGATATTTGCTACGTGTGTCATCTTTCTCAAGGGTCTTGGCCCAAACCTAGCCGAACCTTCTTTTTTTAACTTACCTTTAAGAAAGCTTTTCCAAAGAAGTCCCATTAATTGTCATGGAAACAGCTTTATTTGGCACTCCTATTTCATTGGTTTGGATAATGAATTAAATCACATTACCACGACAGGTGTAATTGTCACAAACAAGGTAGAAACAAATACGACTGACTTCTGTCGAGCAGCCACTCAAGTGGTTGTTGCCCAAGCCCTTGGGCTTCTAGAAAGAAGCTGGCCAGAGGGAATGTTGGGTATGGTAAATGCCAGCCAGGTGGTTGTTTTAGAAAAGGAATGGAGTGTGTTGGAGAATCTGGGGCATCCGTCAGGATGAAAATGTCAAACAAATGTCCACTCTACACTTGGTGTTCAGGAGGAGCCCTTGTGGGTCTCAACCAGGTTGTGGATTTGGGGGTGTCTTGGCTGTTCCCCTCACCAATAGGAAACCTAAGCACAAGTGCCCTCCATACTCAGCACAACAGTGCCTTGTTCCCAAAGACTTAGTAACCCAGGTGTCATCACTTACTTGTGTCCTCTTTTCTAGACCCTCTGCCACCAACAGGACTTGTCAAAAACTGATCCCAAGATTTTATATTTTCAAGTGGTGGTGATGTCACACCCACATTAGCTCTCATGGTGATTGCTGGTTTTGTTCTTTTGACCTTGAAGAGTCAAGATGACAATCATGAGACACATAGTCAACTCCACAAATATTTAGTGAGCAGTTATGTTGTTACCGGAGCAGGAAGAGACTCAAAGATTCCTCCAGGGGCTCACAAGGGATGTATATCGGTTAGAATTTCAAGACCTCCATCAAGGTGGGAACCACCCTCCAGGTGGACAGTTAGACCAACGAGGAACAAAGCAAGATCCTTAAGGCTTATCCCATAGCAATTTTAATGCTCTTTTCTCTTCTCCCCATGTCTTGTCCACCTCACTCCATCCTCCCTCTTCTACCTGGAAAACAGAAAGATGGGGGGAAGGAATACGTGCATTTGATCTCATTGACAAATTATGCTTAATATTGTTAGCACCATTTCCTTCTTTCTTAGATGGCTTACAGAGGGGTATTTCTTGTCTATACAAGTGTGAATCTTTGACACAAAAATCCATCCTCGTAAAAAAGTATTTCTGTACCTCCCCTGAGCCAAAAGAGATGTCATTACAAAGTGTTTTGGGCAAGGAAGAGTCGTCCCTAAAGACCAAGATACTTTGCCCTCATTCGTCTCTAACTCAGGAGGCAAGATGTACGTCCCCAGCCTGTTCAAAGCCAAACACTATAGCAGCACAAGAAACTAAATTCTCCAGCTGTTCAGAGGCAGGAACTCACAAGGGACTGAAATGGGTAAAGAAGGCTCCCAGGAAGTCAGGGACTTGAACTGAACGTATTAGTTCTGTTGAAGCAACAGTTATTCATGGCACTTGTTAAAGAGCAGCAGCAGGCACACTTCTCAGGGGGACTGCTGTGACGTGAATATGTGGGGTCAACCTCAGTGGGAGTTTGTAGCAGGGGAGAGAGGCCGGGCTCGACTTCACGTACAACAAGTGGGAATTTACAGCCAAGGAGTGGAGGGGAAGGATGGGGCTGTGGGTGGAGAATTAGTGATAGGAGACCTTGGGGGTAAGGGTATTCTGACTAGAGTGATCAAACAGGACTCTGGTTGAAGGCACGCAAGGATGATCGGATAGTACCTGGGTGTGGAAGAGAATGAAGTCTTTGATCATGTATCAAGTGATCCGATATTGAGGGGATTCTGGCTGAACTGACCAAGCAGCGTTCTTGCTAAAATTAGGCCGTTAGAGGACATGCCCTTGGACAGGATTCGTGTGGAGCACGGGTCACTCGTCAAAGAGAGGCTCTGTCAGCTCCTAGGGCTGCTGGCATAGGGCCCCGCAGAGGGAGGCCTTCAACAACAGAAATGGGTTGTCCCATGGTTTTTGGAGGCCAAGAAATCCAAAATCAAGGTGTGGGCCAGGTGGGCTCCCTCTGAGGGCTATGAGGGAGAGTCTGTTCCAGGCTTCTGCCCTTGGCTTTTAGGGGGCCATTCGCCCCTTGTGTCCTCACATGGTCTTCTCTCTGTATATGTCTTTGTGCCCACATTTCCCTTTTTTCATAAGGACACCAGTCACATGAGATTAGCACCACCCTAGTGACCACAGTTTCACTTGGTCATCTCTGTGGAGACCCCTTCTCCAAGTCAGGTCACATTCTGAGCTTCTGGGGGCTGGGCCTTCACCACGTGGATTCCGAGGGGACGCGGTTGAGCCCACAGCACTGACCCCTGAGGAGCTGCCCAGAGAGAGGGGCCAGGCCTAGCCGGAGCGGGGGTTGTATTGGGCAGCGTGGGCCAGAGCGCCTGGTCAGAAGCCCCATCGCTGTGACTAAATGCCCGGCTCTTCCAGTTCCAGGTCCTCCTGCGGGAGTGAAGGCAGCGGCGGCCTCAGCCTCCATGGTCTTTGTGTCCTGGCTTCCCCCTCTCAAGCTGAACGGCATCATCCGAAAGTACACTGTATTCTGCTCCCACCCCTATCCCACAGTAAGTTGGTAAATAACCAAGTGCCTTTCAAGCACCTTCCAGAAAACGAGCTGCGAGTGCTCCTTTGGGACACCTTCATTCCTTTGTTTCCCACCTACTTGGGTCTTTCCAGTGGTTTTATTCCCCGCCCCCCCCCCACCTCCCGCCGTTGTCTCTACCACAAAGCAACATCCTCATTTACACCTCACTTGAAAATACACATCTGAATCATTATAAGGGACACAGTCATCTAGAAGTATTGTTCAGTTGGTGACTTCCCACAACACCGCCAGCCGGCTTCTCAAAATCAAAACCCAGAGGTCTGAATTGTGCCTTAATTGGTAGTCAGTGGACGCTTATTGATTTTGCTCTTGGACGCGTCATTCCGTGCCCACCAGGCCCTCCCTGCCTCCCCCCTTTCCCTCTGACCTCCCTCCTATGCCTCCACCTCCCGCCCCACCTTCCTGCCAGGTCCCGTCCCCCACTAAGAGAAGCAGGCAAGCCGCTGTCGGGCCAGAAACGAGGGCCTGTGCTGAGGATCTGTGACCCCGACGATCGCATAGCCCACCTCATTCACTGAGACAGAGTTAAAAGAGTTCGTGTAATTAATACTTCAACGTGCTATATTTATTATCATTAATATTATTACTACCGGGTCATAATTATAGAGCTAAACTGTTTCTTAGACCAGCTACAAAAGCATGTCGAAAAGGGAAATTTTAGAGGAAAGAAAGCCAGAGTAGGACCACAAAATTCATGCTATCTTCACAGGAATATTTACGGCATTTTCTGGGGTTGGCACCACGTGACCTGTCTTTCTGTCCTCCTGCTGGGGTATAGAAGGAGACCTGTATCGTCAGTCAGTGTTTGTGGAGTGAATACACAGATTAATTTTGGTTTTTATTGTGATAAAATACCGTAACGCAGAATTTGCCATCCGAATCACTTCTAAGTGTCCAGGTCAGTGGCATTAGGTATATTCACATGGTTGTGAAGCATCTCCATGATCCGCCTCTAGAACGTCTCTGTCTCCCCAAACTGAATCTCTGTCCCCGTGAAACACTGACTCCCTGTTCCCAACTCCTTCCAGCCCTGTCACCTCCTTCATCTGTTTGCTGTAGGACTCATATTTGCTGTTCTGATTCCACCAAGCTAGGAAAAAAGAGTTCAGGGTACCCAGAACACCCTCAATCTGCTCTTTATCTCTAAACTAAAACCCCAGCCTGGCTTACTTGAAATTAGTCCTGATGGACCGATGCTTGGATGAGATAGCCCCACAGGTGGCCGCTTTGGGCCATGTTAGTCTTGGTCCCCCCAGCCTGTGGATTTCACACAATAAAATAGGAAGAGTTACAAATCCTAAAAACATGAGCCAACTGTCTATAAGATAGAGTAGAAAAGATTTGCCCAAGGATTCCCACCATCTCTCCACGCACGCCACAATAGGTTTCAACCACCCAGTACCTTCCCAACAAGACCCTTCCAAAAACAACAATCATAAGATCGAACTAACCAGAAAAGATGGGAATTAACAGCCAAATTTCTCACCTACTTCATGTCTGACTGCCACTCACTGGGTGTCTCTGTGCTGCCTTTGACTCTATTATAAAGCACTGTAGATCTAGAAATATGATCGTTACAAAGCGCTGTGGTCTTCTGGGTAGCGTCATGTAAGTTTTGCAAAGAAGGTCCAGAATCCCAAGCTGTGTGCAGTAAAGTGGAGGGAACCAGAATCAGGCTGAGTCCATCTCTGGAGCCACATGGCTGCTTATCCACGTCAAACATCATCTAAGACCCCAGCGCCTAGTTTTTTCTTTAATAGACTTTATTTTTAAAGAAATTTTAGGGTGACAGAAAAACCAAGTGGGAGGTACAGACATTTTCCCCTAGGAGACCTATTTTTAAAATAAAATAATACCATTATAAGTGAAGACCAGAGAGAACTAATACATTTCTCTTAGGAAGGAAACATTTGAAAATCTCACCCATTGCTTTGTGGGGCTTTCTTTCACATGGAATTAGTAAGAGTGTACAAATTGCTGGAAAGAAGGGTTTTTGTTCCATCTTGGGTTTCTGGAATTTGACTCTAAGTTAGAAGAAGGGATGGGATGACGTTTTGTGAAGCTTTCACATTTCCGCCCATGTGTCAGAATGAACACCAGAGGGCAGTGCTAGCTGCGTATGATATTGTTGCTCGGCTGAGTATTTCTTTTCTTTGAAATGATTTCACAGTGGAATGTAGAACATGGCAGGATAAATGAGGACACAGCACAGCCTGTAATTTAATCTTCTTTAGAGGAGTCCCTCAGCTGACTTGCTCGCTGATGTAAATTTCCTCTTAAGACCCCCAGTGAATGGACCTTGTTACAAGACCCACACTCTTCTCTCTAATGGGTAAAAGCCCATTGTCTAAGAATAGACGCTGGTTTCACTGCGTTCTCTTGGGTTAGCCTAGTAAAAGGTGTTGGGATTTGAAACTTTGTGTGGCCAGATAAGAAAGTGTAAATGCATCTAAAGTCTGGTGGCTCTAGGTAAACACAGAGTCTCCCCGTGCCGGACCAGCAGATGCACGGAGACATTAACCGCCCCAGGCAGAGATTCGAGCAGCAAAATCTCAAAGTTCATTTGCTTCAAGGAACTCAGGCATATAATTTGGGGGGGCGTGACTCTGAATTTTCATAGATGACAGTTTGAAGGATCAATTCACGCACTACCTTGTAAGGTCCCAGGGAGAGAGTCTCGAGTCTGGATCTCCCCTCTAGCCCTCCTCCCCTCATGAAAGCAGCCTGTGGGGAGTGCCCTAGATTAACCAAGGACAAGGATAGAGAAAGTGTCTCTTCTACAGCGCTAAGCCGATTGAGATGGAACTTAGAAACGTGAAATCAGACAGCATGAACTTCTCAGCAATGAAGAACAAAATCAGAAGGCTTGAAACGATCATCTCAGTGAGCTGTGACTCACCTCAGTTATTCCAGTTTCAAACGATAAGATGATCCAGCCCCTGCACAGGATAGGTGTTCCGTCGACGTTGCCGAATGAGCAACTGAGAATGTTCCAGTACCCTTCTTCTCCAGAAGACAGCTTTCAGCAACAAAACTCCCCACAGTGTAACCCACGACTTAGAAGTAAGCAAGTCTTCAGAGACACCAGGGAAGTAACCTTCGCCAGGTCTGGGCAGCTTCCAAACCAAACAGCAGGTGTGGGTTTTCCTTGGACCCGCCCCCCAGGACTGCATTTAATAAATCATGGGGCTGAGGACAAGAGAGAGTGGCTTTAGGAAGCCAGAATTGTTGAGGAATCTCAGGTCAAACCACGGTGCCGTGATGGAATTGTCAAACGGGGTCAACTTGACCATCTGTATTAAAATGCTGTCCATCTCACTGGCCACTGCTCCTGTCTCAGAAGTCACCGTGCACCCCCTGGGTGTACAAGGCTATTCCCTTTTGGGGAGGTGGCACTCTTCCCATTTCAGGCTGCCACATAGCATGCCATTATTATACGGCGATCTGTGTTTAAATTCTGACTTAACTTCCCTTCTATTTTTAGACTTTCTCCTCTCTTAGGCTCCCTCTCCCTTGACAGCCACCCTTCAATGTAGGCATTTCTCAATACTCTTCCTTTATCCTCTTTTCCTATTCTTTATTGTCCCCATGAATCACTGAATCTTATATACTTTTTAAAGTATATTTATTTATTTTGAGAAAGAGAGAGAGCACAGGGAAGGGGCAGAGAGAGAGGGAGAGAGAGAATCCCAAGCAGGCTCTGGGTTGTCAGTGCAGAGCACAATGTGGGGCTCAAACCTATGAACCGTGAGATCATGACCTGAGCCAAAATCAAGAGTTGGATGCTTAACCGACTGATCCACCCAGGTGCCTTTGAATCTGTTTTTACAATTTAACTATCATCTGAAGTTACAGAGATCAAAAATGTTTCTCTCCAACCCCGACTGACCAGCTTAGAGGACCAGGCAACCCCATATTTCCAAATTCCTTCCATCCATGTCTTCACGGAGACCCCACCGCATCCAACGTGTTCTGAATCAAATTCATTCTTGTCCCCCTTCTCTTCCTGTTTCCCAGCTAAGCCACTGATCTAACAGTACCCTTTGTCCTCTGACCAGAGGCCTAAAACCTCAGGGATTTACACCAACAGTTTTATCTTTCTTCCACATTCACGTCTGTTGTGAGTTGTAGTAGCTCTGGTCCATATTATCCGTACTCTGGGAAGCACCCATGCAGGATTTATGGCAGAGGGAATACATCTCTGGAAGGTCTGACATAGGCATAACGTGGCCTCCCCCAACCACAAGGGGGCCAGGAAGCACAATCCTCACAAGTACCCAGAAGACAGGAAAACCAGGGCAGCTGGGAGAACAGCTCCAATGGCGACCGTGGGACCGCGGTGATAAAGGATAGTGTCTGCCTTTCTTTGAGGAGTTCCTGGTTCTAGGGAAGTCAGAAAATGCCAGGGATTGTCACTGTCCTTGTGACGTGGCAAAGGACACGACTGTGACCTGCAGAGCACAGGACGCTGTGGCAGAAGCCACAGGCAAGGGGGTGTTTCTCAAACAGTAGGGTCAGAGACAGCTTCTTGGGATGCACCTGTAGCCCTGGCTTATAGGCAGGGAAGAGCTCTACCTTATGAAAAGGTATTATGACCAGAGGAAATAGCATCTGCGAGGTGACATTGTGTCATGAGAAGTCTCTCCCTGCAGTATCTTTTAATCTCCCTTCTTTTCATGCCCACTTGGGGAAACAAACCAGGTCAGAAGTCCTTCCACTGCCAGGCTCAAGGGCCTATCCATTGGCCACATTGCTGCCATAATCATTCTTTCCCATTCTGTATCTGACCATGTCACTCCCTTGGGCAAATTCTTGGATGACTTCTCCCTTTTTACCTAAAACAAAATTCAAAATCCTCAAGATGACCTGAACAGATTTGCATAATCCAGCTCTAACTCCTGTCCAGTGTCCTATCTCCTATTCCGTTAACCTATCCATCTATTCCTAAGCCGTTCCATCGTGTGTGTGTGTGTGTGTGTGTGTGTCCTCCTCCCATTTAAAGTCTTTATTCTTAAGGCTCAACTTAAATGCTTTATTATTTATTCCACCATTTTTGAGCATTTTCTGTATTCTAGCCACTGTCTGCTAAACACGTTATGCCTATGGTTTCCAAGCACGTTCTTTCATGACTCACAATAGGAAATGCATCTTATAATCACAAGCCAGTACCCACACAACAAAAGCTTCATAAACAAAACTTACACTTGCCACACAGGATGCGCTATGATATTTTCCAAACCGTTGGATTTTTTTTCTCTTCTGTTTTGCTCTGTAAATGATTGTCATAACTCACAAAATTGCTTCTATGACTCACACCTTAAAAAATCCTGGTTTTCATCAGTTAATTCCAATGGTTATCATATGCAGGTGGGGTTATGATTGCCTCGTTGTAATGGTACTGAAAT
This sequence comes from Panthera uncia, assembly GCF_023721935.1. NCBI lineage: Eukaryota > Metazoa > Chordata > Mammalia > Carnivora > Felidae > Panthera > Panthera uncia. Next base: position 5,359,708 of record NC_064810.1, read on the forward strand.
GGAGAATGTACTGTCTGCCAGGACCATGCGGTTAGCAAGGTAAAGACAGGGTCTGCAACCCACAGGTGTCTGAGCTTAGAGTCCAGGCCCTTCACGGTGACAGCCTACGGCCTTCCCTGGGAAGCGGGCTCCGTCTCCCCTCGGAGGTCCCCAGCATTGATTTCCAACCTCACTTTGGTGTAACCACCACAATCCCTTGTGTTATCGTTAGGTGGGGACATCATTGGGCCCCAGTTCAAGCGCACACCCCACCGTTAGTCACCCTTATTCCTTTAGAAAGCCTGGTATTATGCTGAAATAGCGGATGTTCATAAAATGTTGTGTTGAATTAAATTGTATGGATTACAGCAGTAAGTCATGCAATAGAAGTTAAACTGTATAATGAAGTTTCTGGTTCATAACGCAGGAAAGCATATCCTCTGCTTGGGGAGGCTTTTCAGTCTCAGCAGGAGTTATATACAGTGCCCATGCTTTTAACTCACTGACATGGAGATCATCCTTCCATAGTTCTGTCTAAAAGACCTGATGGTGGATCTCTTTTCTGTGATGGCAAAGCCAGAAATTTTGGAGCAGCCAAAAGTTGACTAAGAGTGCATGGGTTTCTTCCATTTACACATGTGCGATGAATTACTTGTTCATTACCGAATAAGTGATAGTGATCAAGTTAGCTTAAGAAAGCACTTTTGCAGATAGATCATTGGTACAGCAGATGGGGTGACAGCAGAGAAGAGACGAGGCAAAATTGTAGTGAGTGGAGGTGACTTTGTTCAAAAGAGCCTGGGAACTATAAGGACCCTGTAATGCCAGTTTGGCTAACTGGACGAAGCCCCAATTCTACAGGAACATGGAGACACCAGCTCCTTATAAGCATTTTCTGGGTGTCAACTTTAATGCACTTGCAAAATAATGATTTTTTATATTTGAAAGGCCCAAAAGTAAAATATCTTCTGTTTGGAAGACTTTTTTTAAAAGTAGCCAACAGTGGAAGATATAATGGCGGTTACAGGCATCTCAGTGAAGTGCAGAGGAAACCACCAGAACTGACTTGCATAAAGCAAGTAGCATTAATATGCTGTTCCCACCATGCAGGCTCCCCACCCTGGTCTGTCCCTTTAGGATGGTCTTCATTGATCCATTATCTTCTGTTAGAGGTGAAAATACTGAAATAAAATGAAAATCAGGGCAAAATGTCTTATACATAAGAACAAAGACAAACCTGAAGTCGAACCAGCCAACTACTGATTCTGAACATAATCCAGATCGTTTTCTCTGCCCCTAAACAGAAAGATTTGATATGGCCTCGGAGTGTCCAATAATGCAAAGAGCTGCCTATTTTGTTTATCTTGCTTTGGGAGAGGTTTCTTTAAATCACTGCTGTGAACATACTATCTACAAAATCAGAACATTCGAGTCTTTTTTTTAATAGATATTAGGGCTTTTTAAAGCACCATACTTCTTTGATAGAATTAGTTTTTCATTAAAAAGTTAATTGAAATTTTTTAAGTGGAATTCTTTTTATATCCGTGAGATACGCTGAATAATTTGATCTGAGCGGCCTGTGAATCCATAGTCATTCTCTACACAGTTTTTCTTGATTGCATTCAAATCATTTCTAGGTCATTAGTCAACTTAATGCAACAGGCATTTCCTCAGCCCATTCCACTTTGTGGTCTGTGAGCCCTGATTTTGCAACACTGGGATCTAGGGTGTCCGGGGCATCCATAAAGGGAGGGCCACTGCAAGGCCACCCTCAAAGAACCTGAACTCCATCCAAGACCACAGGTTGCACCAAGACTGTGCAAGACCACAATCCAAAGTGGGATAAAGATAAGGACCATGCATGACCTATAAACAAAGGGCAGATGTGCCTTGTTGAGGGGATGTGAGAAGGCTCACAAGACTTTGCAAGCCACCCATCGAGCTAAATAGTGTGAGGGATTTGGAAATGAATCTAGCAATTATTGGTTAAGCATCCAGTTTGATAGAATTTGCTAAAGAGCGTTTGAAGTAATTCATTGTGGCTAATTTTATCTTATTTACTGGTTAAAAAGTGTCTTAAATATGAGGGAAATTATTGCACCAAAACCACAAGGCAAAAAGAATTCTGTAGTGAAAGTAGCAGGCTCTTCACGGGTGACACTGGAGCACAGGGAGAAAAACGAGCTTCCAGCAACCTCTACGTTCTTTGGAGGAGTATACTATTGGGTCCCTCAGAAATCTACGACTCCCTCCACCAGACCCGAAGCAATAATAAGAAAGGAATAACACATGAACATGAGCTGCCTGGCTTGAGGATTGCAACGTTTATATCATGAGCTATGTTTTCCACTCTTGGTACAATTTTAGAGAAGCCAGCATGTCTGAGGCTTTATAAAAACAAACAAAGAAACAAAAAAAACTGCCATGAATATTTTTTTAAATCAAACACATGCAGTTTTTTATTTATTTTCCTGGGTATTTTGCAAATATGAATCATGTCCTCCGCTACAACTGGAGTAGTTTTGGCAAGGGAATTCAAATGATTTTTATTTCTAGATTTTAGCAAGAACTTACCAGAATTTTACTATGCCTCATGTAATTAATCCTCCGTTTGCCAAGCCATGATCATCTCTTGTTCCCTTGGGGCAGGAACTTACCTCACAGTCTACACACTAGACTTGAACTCAGTAAACACCTGTGAATTCAAGCACAGCAACTATTTATGAGGTTTCCCCATTACAGGTATGGGGCTAAGAGCTCTTACATACCTTTTCTTTGCAAGACCCAGAGGAGAGATCTGTAGTCCAGTGAGTTTACATGGCTGTCCCCAGGTGTCCTATTCCTCTGGCCAGCCCTTATCAGCCCAGTTATAGTGATCCATTCAAGATTAATTTGCATCGTAGGCATAATCAAATCTTCTAGAGTGGCTAATATCTCTGTCTTAACTTTGAAGATGAGACGACAGAGTTATAGATCTGCCAGCAGGAAATTAAATATTTAGAGATTTAAATATTTAAATACTGAGAAGAGTGTCTCTCTTCCTCCTCCCCACCAGTTTCTCCTTCTGCCACTTTTGATTCATTAATCCTAAGAACCTACATTTGGGGGGTGCTTTTCCTTGACTCCAATTTTTCTGTCTCGCTGCCCTTCAGAGAGAAGCCTTTCTATTCCCTCCACACTCTCAATGCTTCAAAGTCTCTGATGCATCATTGCAGCTGGAGTGTTAGGAGAAATCTGGAAAGAAAACGGAACCCTTCTCACTGACCATTCCCAGAGCGTGGGAGGGAATGACACATGATGGCATGCACATGGAAATTAGCAAGTCAGCTCAAACGTGGTTAGATCATTGTGTTGAGAAATCTAGTGTCCAATAAAAAGACAGTTGATGGAAGGTAAATATAATCAGTTACTTTATCTCATATAGAATATTGAGGAAAATGTTTCATAAGGAAGCACTATTCATCCCCCCTCTTTCTCAGAACCTGTATTTTTAACTGAGCATCAAAGGGAAGGCTTTGAACAAACAGATTTGCTTCACTACCCTGAGTGAACGTCTGATTATCTTTTTTCCCATTTGGCTCTTTTTCTCTTACCTGTTGCCACCTCTTGGACTTGTTAACGTTGGTTGAATTACGCACCATCTACGGATAAACGATTATGGAATTTGCACTACACCCCTCTGTAGAAGGCATCTTACACTCCTGGAGGCAGCCAGTCTTGCTGTCTCCTTGCAGGGCCTACATGGAAGCATCCCTAACCCACCATGATGGAAGTGACAGCCAGCCCCAGGAACCTGCTCTCCTGCTGGGAGCAGGACTAGCCTTTGCCACCCTACATAGCCTTTGGCCTGATTGGTGATTCACCTATCTCTGTGTTCTTCCAAACTCCAAGCTCTCTGAGTGGTTTGCTTGGAGCTCCTAACCTCCTGGCACCGCTAGGTGGGCATGGACACGGACTTCTGTCAATGAGAAGCGCACCTGTTGGGATGAGCACCGGGTGTTGTATGGAAACCAATTTGGCAATAAATTTTATATTTAAAAAAAAGAATATCCTATTCTTGGCTTAGCCTCTCCTGGGGCCCAGAGATGGATGATGGACAGGTCATCAGAATCAGAAAGCCCTGCCTGATTGATCTCACGTCTCTTGTTAGGAAGGAAGGTACCAGCATCTTTGGGACGATTCTCACTTGTGAAGCTCATTGCTAAAACTTTAAGACAAAAGGAGAAGTCACATTTAATATCCAGTTACACATATTATGAAGAAAACAAATCAACTCTTCTATTGTTTAAATTGCTCATTTGGCAACCTTCTGTTTTGAGAGACAGAAAAAATTGTGCCTAATTATGGCAGCCATAGGGAAATAGGCTGGTATCAGAGGGAGATCACACCAGTGCAACTAAATTTCCCGAATAACCAATAGGAACCCCTGAACAGCCCGACTCTTATTTCTCACCCTCATCTATAGAGAAATTTCATTCCAGCGGGAAGAATTTTCTATAAACAAACCTTTTTACTCTGGCTTTGGATGATCTATCATATAAATAGTGAAACAAATATTATTGCATAAGAAATTGTATTTTTATCATTGATTTTATCCATGCCTTGTGTTGCAGATAAAAATTCAATAAAATGCCTAGTTTGGAGGTAGTCAAGAGCAAATTGTACCTTCTAGACAGGATGCTTATTGAGTTTTAACTAAAAGCTATGCGCCCTTCACAGAAAACCCTTATTTTGTAAATATATTTCAATGCTCTGTTGATGCTTAATGTTCAGTAGGAGCGATTGTTATAATTTGCACATCATTAAGCTTTGTAAAATTAATTTGGCAACAACATAGCCTTGGAACATTACAGAATACAAATACACACAGTCTTGGGATTGTCTCGTCGAATTGCTAGGAAACAAGCCAAATTCCCCCTGAAATTCTAGGAGGATTTTATTTCCCTGTGATCTTCTGAACACAAGACAGGACTGGTGTGTGTGAGAGGGGTGGGGTGGCAACGGGGGCAGGTAGGGTAACGATAGTGCATGCACATGAACGTATGGGCACACCTGAAGAACTTCTCCAAGAGCCCTATCGTCTCCCTTTAATCATCTGACAGTGTGTATATACAGAAGTCAAATACTGGACAATGGGAAATTCTCTGACTTTATTTCTTATTGAGTGAGCATGAGATCTCTGACAATGAACAGGTATAGTTAACATTTGCGCCCCTTGGTTAATTATAGAGCTGGGATTGCGGTTCACACAGCCTAATGACCTACAGCTTACAGGGATAAAAGTAAACCCTTCCCGTGTCTGGTTGCTTGTAAATGGCAGTACTGGACTTGGGTCAGAGGCACTGAGCTTGAACCTCTGCCCACCATTTCTGCCACTCTGACCTTAGTGAGGCACTTACTTTGTCTGTACCTTAGTTTTCTTGCCTAGGTCTCACTTTTATATCAAAATACCACACTGGGTGGCTTCAATAATAGATCTTTATTTCTCATAGTTCAGGAGGCTGGGAAGTCCCAAGATCGAGGCACCCTCAGATTCAGTGTCTGGTGCAGGACTTTTTCCTGAGTTTTCATTGTATTCTCACATGGCAAACACACATACACACACACACACACACACACACACACACACGGAAGAGAGAGATAGAGAGAGATCTCTTGTTTCTTCATCCCCTTATAAGAGCACAAATCCTGCCCATGAGGGTTCCACTCTCATGACCTAATTACCTACCAATGGCCCCACCTCCTAATATCACATTGGGGTGTTAGGATTTCAACATATGCATTGGAGGGGGCACAAACATTCAGTCAATTCTGCCCCTGGCCCCAAAAAGCCCGTGTCCATGTCAAGTGCAAAATACATTCGTTCCATCCCAGTAGCTCCCCAAGTCTTAACTCACTGCAACATCTACTCTAAAGTCCAAAGTCTCCTCTACATACTGGCTGAATCAGGTATGGGTAAGACTCCAGGTACATTCATCTGGAGACAAAATCCACTCCAGCTATGAACCTGTGAGACCAGGCAAGTTACGTGCTTCTAAAATACAATGGGACATGCATTGGGTAGACATTCCCGTTCCAAAAGAAAGAAATAGGAAAGAAGGAAGGACTGATGGCTCCCAAGTAAGTCTAAAACTTAGCAGATCCCGCTGGATCTTCAGAAACAAGAATAATCCTCTTTGGTTCAATGCTCTACCAGTGACACCTCTGGGATTGCAGTCTCTCCCCGACTTCTCAGGAGGGTTCTGCCCATGCTGTGGCTCTATGCAGAGGCTCTGTCCATGTTGCACTTCTGCAAGGCTCTGCCAGGCAAGGCTCTCCCCCACTCAGCTCTGGGAGGTCCAGTCCTCTGGCCTGTTGAAACCAAGGCCGTGACCCTGATGATCTCTGAATATCCTTCAGAGCTATTCTTCCCTCTTCTTGAAGAACAGCATGAGTTGAGGGCCACGTAGCTCTATCATCCTGTCCTGTAGAATCTAGAACTCGGCTCTTTTTACTTCTATCCCGTCTCAGTCTCCTTAGGTTCAACTGGCAGCGTTCCTGCTGGTGTGGCTGTTTTCAGTCCATAGTTCTCACCCACACCAATCTCCTCACCACAGGGCTGCTAGGCCACACCCTTACTGTTCTCATCCAAACACACTTTCTCCTGTTTTTGCCATACGGATAGGCTGAGAATTTCCCAAATCTTTAAGTTCTTCTTGGCTTAACAATTCCTTCTTCAATTCATTTCTCTCTTTTTGCATTTTTCCATAAGCAGTCAGGAGGAGCCACACTTACAACAGCTAAGTGTCCCATTTCATCGCTTGCACGTTTGACCTTCCACAAAAACACTAGAACCTGAACGTAACTCAGGCAAACTTTTTGTCGCTGTGTAGCACAGACCATCTTTTCCCATTATCCAATAACACTTTCCCAATTTCCATCTGAGACTTCACTAAAATGGCTTTTACCACCCACATTTCTACCCACACCCTGTGTGTGCAATCATTTATGTGTTCTCTAAGAAGAGGCAGACTCTGTCTCCAGTTCTCCCCTTCTTTGTGAGCTCTCACCAGTATCATCATTAACAGTCCCTTCACAGGATCTTAGCTTTTTCTAGCATCAGCCTCAAGACTTTTCCCACCTCTGCCCAGTTCAAAGCCACGTCCATGTGTTTCTGTGCTTGCTACAGCAACACCCTACCTCTCAGTACTAATTTTTGTATTTGGCTGCTTGGGCTGCTGCAGCAAAATACCACGCTGGCTGGTTTAAACAACAGACACTTATTTCTAAGAGTTCTGGAGACCAGCCTCCACATTCAAGATCCGAGATCGAGGTCCAGTAGATACAGCGTCTGTTGTCTTCCTGGTTTCGAGATGGCTACCTTCTTGCTGTGTCCTCACATGGTAGAGAGAGAAAGCTCTTGGGTCTCTTCCTTTTTTATATAAGAAAGGGCGTTAATTATATAATGAGAGCCCCACCCTCATGACCTAATCTGAAGCCGATTAGCCCCAAAGGCCCCACTTCCAAATCCCATTATTTTAGGGATTAGGATGTCGACATATGAATTGTAAGGGAACACACACATTCAGTCCACAGCATTCCTCATCTGTAAAATGGATCTGATATCAGTCTACCTGTCTTATATGGATTCTTTAAGGAAGAGGTGTGACCTGTCAGAGCCTATGCCTCCTTGACATTCCCTGGTTCTTGCTTCATGTATTTTGAAGCTTTGTCATTAAGCTCATAAATGTTTAGGATTGTTATGTCCTCTTGATGAATTGATCCCTTTATTATTATGAAATTACCTTCTTTATCACTGGTAAGATTCTTTACTCATAAATCTATTTTGTCTGATATGAATATAGCCACTCCAGCTTCCTTTTGATTAGTATTAGCACAGTATCGTTTTTCTGTCCTTTTATTTCTAACATACTTGTGTTTTTATATTTGAAAAAGATTTATTGTAGGCAGCATATAGTTGTGTATTGCTTCTATATCCATTCTTACAATCTCTGCATTAATTAGGATTTTAGATCATTTATACTTAATAGATTTTTGATCTATTGATATAGATTTAAATCTATAATCTTACTACTTGGGTTTTTTATTCTCATATTTGTTCTTTTCTGCTTTTTTGCTTTTTTTTTAATTAACTGAGTATTTTCTATCACTTCACTTTATTTATTTGGTTGGCTCATTAGCATTATTTTACTATTTATTTTGTAATTTCAGTCATTTTTTAGGATTAAAAGCATATATATTTAACTTATCACTTTATACTTTCAACTGATGTTATACACTGCACATAGAGTACAAGGACCTTATAATAGTATGCCTCCACTTTTTCCTACTTAATATTTGTGCAACTGTTGTCATACATTTTACTTTTACGTGTGTTATAAACCCCACACTGTGTCATTATTACCTTTTGATTATCAATTATTTTTAGTGAGATTTAAAGAATAAGAAAAAATCGTATATTTACCTTTGTAGTTACTGTTTCTGGTACTTTACATCCCTTTGTGTACATTTAATTTCTATCTGGTATCGTTTTCCTTCCGACTGAAAGACTTTCTTTAACATTTCTTGTAGTGTGAATCTGCCGATGGTTAATTCTTTCAGCTTTTTACATTTTGAAAAGTCTTTATTTCTTTTTAGTTTTGAAATGTATGTTTTTTTGAGTATAGAGTTCTAGGCTGACTTTTTTTCTTTTAGTACTTTAAAAATGTTGTTCCACTGTCTTCTTACTTCATGTCTTAATCAGCTCAGGCTACTGTAACAAAAATACCATAGATCAGGTGGCTCATAAATAACAGAAATTTATTTCTCACAGTTCTGGAGGCTGAATATCTAAGATCATGGTGCCATCAGAGTGGGGTTATGGTGAGGGACCTCTAGTGGATTGCAGATTTGTCATTGTGTCCCCACATGGTGGAAGAGGGCAAGGGAGCTCTCTGGGGTCTCTTTTATAAGGGCACTCACTAATCCCATGATCTAATCACCTCCCAAAGGCCCCCGCCTCCTACTGTCATCACCTTGGGGGATTAGGTTTCAAAGTACAAATTTTGGGAAGACATTCAAAAGCACTTGGATTATTTTTGACAAGAAGTCTTCTGACATCATTGTTTTTGTTCCTTCACACATAACGTGACCCTTCTCTGACTACTTTTAAGATCTCCTATCACTGGTTTTGAGCAGTTTGGTTATGATATGCCTTGATGTGGTTTCCTTCATATTTCTGTGGCTGAGGTTCATTGAGATTCTTGGCTGTCTGTGTTTATGGTTTTCACCAGATTTGGAAAAATTCCATGAAACATTTTTCTGTCATGCCTCCCTTTCCTCCTTTAGTGATTCCAGCTACATGTATGTTAGGCTGCTTGATGCTGTTCCATAGCCCACTAAAGCTTTGTTAAGTTTTGTACTCTGTTTTCTCTCCGTGTTTCATATATTAATATGTCTTCATGTTCATTGACCTTTTGTTTTCTCTGCAAATCTAATCTGCTATTAATCTAATCCAGTGTATTTTTCATTTCACATATTGTAATTGCATCTCAAGCTTTGACTTGGGTCTTTTTATATCATTCATGAATCTGTTTAAATTCTTGAATATCTATGGTCATAACACAACTATAACTGTTATAATGCCCGTTTCTGCTAAATTTAATATCTAGGTCAATTATGGGTCAATTAGGATTGATTGAATTACATTTTCTTTATGAAAGAAATGTTTCTCTGGTTTTTTCCATTCCTGAATTTTTTTTTTCTAACAGCTTTTTTGAGATATAAGTCACATATAAAAAAATTCATGCTTTTAAAGTGTTCAAATCAGTGGCTCTTTGCATATTCACAGAGTTACACAACCCCGACTATTATCTAATGTTAGAACATTTATCATCATCCCAGAAAGGAACCCTATATCCTACAGCAGTCATTCCCCATTCTGTCCCAACTCTACTCTGCCCCTGACAGCTGCTAGTGTACTTTCTGTCTCTCTGGATTTGACTATTCTGGAAATTTTGTAAAAAGGGAATCATAAGTATGTAATCTTTTGTGGTTGACTTTTCTCACTTAGTATAGTATTTTCAAGATTTATCCAAGTTAAACACGTATTTGTACTTCATTTCTTTCTATTGTTGAATAATACTTCCTTGTGTGGATACAACACATTTTGTTTATGTGTCCATTCACCAGTCGATGGATATTTGGGCTGTTCATATCTGGAAAAATTTTATGGGATGTCAAACATTACAAAATTCACCTTGTTTTGTACTGGATATTTTCACTGCTATAAATATTCTGACTTTCGTTCTGGGATGCAGTTAAGTTAGTTAGTGACAATATCATCTATATGAATTTTGCTTCTAATATTTGTTAGGCAATACCAGTGTGGTATTCAGTCTAGACCTAATTATTCCCCACCACCGAGGTAAGACCCTTATGCGTTGTATCCAATGCCCTGTGAATCGTGAGGGCTTCTAATCTGGCTGGTGGAACAGGCACTATTCCCAACCCTGTGTGAATGCTGGGCACCTTGACCTCCAATCCATTCAGGTAATTGTTTCCCTAGTTTCTGGTAGTTTACTCGAATACCTTCACAGATCTGCTTGGCGGCATACCCAGGTGGGACCGTCTTCAGATTCCCAGAGTGCTCTCTCTGTGTAGCTCTATCCTGTGAACACCAGCCTCTTCTCAGTCTCTCAGGTGCAAATCCTTAACTCAGGGAAGCTGCTGGGCTCCTCCTGGACTCCTTCTCTGTGCCACAGCCTGGAGACTCTCACAAAAACGTAAAAATTCTGCAATCATAGGCTTACTTCGTTTGTTTTCCACATTTCAGAGAGCTCTGTCCTTCATTACCTTAGGCAATACCTTTGAGACTGTGGTTATACTCTGTGTGTTCTCTGGTTGTTTGAGGTCGGAGGGAAAATCTGTTTTTGTTACTGTATCTCAGCCAAAAACATTTGGGCCAAGACCCATCATATAAATGGCTAAATTACTCATTGGTGGCTGCCAAAGCGGCTGCATAGAGAAATGTAAACTCTCTATGTGTATATGTGAGATGTCAGTATCAACATCAGTATCAATATCAATATATCCCAGCCTTTTAGAAAAGGACTAGTGGTGACTTTTGTTTCTGAGGATAGATAATATGTTGGTAACCACACCTTTAGGAAATCCATTTGTGCCATTTGCCTCCTTGAATGTGGGAACATTTGTGTCTCCTTCCACAGGTGATCAGCGAGTTTGAAGCCTCTCCTGACTCATTTTCCTACAGAATTCCCAACCTGAGTCGGAACCGTCAGTACAGCGTCTGGGTGGTCGCGGTGACTTCAGCTGGGAGAGGAAACAGCAGTGAAATCATCACGGTAGAGCCGTTAGCTAAAGGTGTGCCATTGTAGAAAAGACCTCATTTCCCATCGTAATTGGACTGTTTTTAAATCCCTGTTCTATCAGAAATAAAGCTTACGTTGCCCTAAAAATCCCCAGAAAACCAGAACATCACGTGTTATCACATTTCAGCGTAAGAAATAAGGTTGCTGCTAGCTGGCACTGGGCTTTTGTGCAAATCAGAAAAGACTCCACCGAGGGTTAGTGGCTTTACAACTCAAAGTGCCTTAAGGAAAGTAAAGACAAAGAGCCCCCACTCACCCCTTGGGGTAAGTGAAAATCACCCCATAGTAACTCCTCAAGGAAGTTGTGCTTTCATCAAGATCAAGCATCGTATTTCTTAAAGAGAAATGTTTATTTTATTCTGGAAACTGACGAATGTAAGAAAATCGTCAGTTCTTCTTGTATTGAGAGAATTGCTATAAGCAAGACCTTAATTAAGAGTGGGAAGTCCGAGTCCCCAAAGAACAAAAGGTTCCTAAAAACGAATACGGTATCTCCACACTGAGATGTTATACTGGTCCTTAGAAAGCACATATGGGCACAGAATATTCTTACTCTACTTCTGGTAATTGCTCCCCCCCAGTGTTCAGGGTACCGCTGTATTAGCACTTTTCACAAGTAAATGTACTAACATCACAATTCCAGGGCCAGCAGGAGGTGCCCCCTGATTTTGGAATATACCACATTGGCAATGTTTTCCTAACAAGGCTGCTAGGTGCCCAAAAGAGAACAGAACACTCCAAGATTCCGATTTTACCTCTCAGAGCTCATGATAACGTGCTTATTAGTGTGATACTAAGAAAGAAGCAGAATAGAGTAGTGAGGGAAAAGGAGAATACTGTCACATTTTGAACACAATTACAGTTAGTAAATATATTGTTGCTGAAGAAAATAAATTCGTGGATTTTTTTGTCTATTAGAATCTTTGATTATGATATCCTGCCACCCCTAACGTACCCTCTCACATTTAGCAACAGTGATTATCAGTGGACATAAGGACTGCACTGTGGGATAAAAGCAAACCAGCCCATGAAATGCTGCAGTGGCTTTACTTCTTCTCTCCTGCTGTGTGTTCAGTGTCAGGCAGGTGGTTGGAAAAGTCCTTTTTCTCAAGAGACATATGGCAGGAGGCAGAAATGGAGAGGGGTCAGCACTCAGACACCCCCATACCTGGAATGGGAAGAGCCTACCGGGGAGACAGATTCAGGTCCAGGAGTAACTCTGCAGAACACCAGCTTTCTCTGGGGAGGGTGAGGCACAGGGGATGCCAGAGAGGAAGGGGCGAGGGCAGACAGCAAGAAGAACCAGGAGCATAAGGCCAGGAATAACAGAGATGTTTCGGAAAGGAGGGAGGGGTCTGCCATGGCAGCAGCTGCTGGGAGGTCAAGGCAAACAAGACTAGAAGTGCCCTTGGGTTGGCCACACAACCTCGCTGACCTTGAAAGCAGTTTCCTGGGGATGGGAGCTGGTTGAGGGGACAGAGGAGACGGGAGGTGAGGAAACAGGTCTGCTTGGCAGAAAGTTCTCCAAAAACACACACCACCTGGAAGAAGCCACAGGCCAGAGTGAGGATGGGTCTCACCCAAGGAAAGGCTCTGGTTTCACCGTGGGCTAATGTGTCAGCCAGCAGAACATGTTTGTATGGTGATGGGAAAACCCAAGTGCAGAGGGGGAGGTGATAATCCAGGAGGAAGAGCAGGGCCACAGGGCTGAGGTTTGGAGGAAGAAGGCCAAGGGGGCTTATAGGTTTGGTGACAGGAAATGCAGAGTTCCCAACCTGGGTTTTCTATTTCCTCTGCCAAGCATTAGGCAATTTGGGGTGTGGTGGAGAAAGGAGTTTGAGAAAAGGAAGGACAATAGGAAATCATCACTGCAGAGAAGTGGGAAGGAACTTACTAACAAAACAGTAAGAGTGGAAGGGAGAGCGGACAGGTCAGCCGAGGTCGGTGATTGTAAATGTTTGGTGGGTCCTAAATTCTCTGTTGTATGGATTTCTCCAGAAATGTTCAGCTTCTCATGTTCAAGTGGGGTTCCCTCAGAGTTAGGCTTGATCCAGATGGGTTTTCCAAAAAGGGACTGAGCTGAGGAACCTCTCAGGCACGGAGCAGATGTTCTAGATAAAAAGCTCCACCCAGAAGCCCCAGACACTGGCAAACCACAAAGGCTGACAGGATCAAGCCGGAGAGATGAAGCTTCCGGCAGCCCAAGGAGACTGGTCCGGGTTATCCTGTCATTGCTGGGAGATGGATGCAGGCAGCATCAGTGCAAATCTGTCGGTGGGAAGCAAAGTCCAAACTCTAGAGTTCGGGACTCCAGAGTCCCCGCAGAGAGGACTGCTGTTGAGCAGATCAAGTGGCAGAACGGAGACATGGACCCAGTCCCGGAGGAACACCATCCCGAAGGAGCCCAGGGCCAGGGTCGAGCAGTACAGGACCCAGGAAGGACGTCCAGGTGCAGGTGTATTGATTCTCGGAATCACCTGAGGTGCACGTTAAGACTCCTTAAACCCATCAAAGAGCCATTGAGTCACAGATCAGCATAGGAATCTGCATTTCTAACAGAGATTCTAGATGATTCTCTTGCCTGTGCCCATTTGAAAACCAGTTCTGGTGAGCTCTGTAGCTTATTAGTCTTGGAATTTCAGATGAGGACCCTTGACCTTCCAGCTGCCCCCAGTGGGCATTAATTCTACACACTGAGTGTGTCGGGCTTCAAGACAAAGTGGTTCTGGCCTCTGTTTCTCAAAATGCTGATGGGAAATTATTCATAAGGCCTGGAATTGATTTTAAGGGTTATAGCTAACACATGACAGCACTAAAATGGAATAGAGTCAGATAGTCTAGACTGACTTGAAAGGAGAAAAGTACAAAAGATCGGAATGCATGAAACGTGGCAAGTATTAATTTGGGGCACTTTGTCTTCACTCACGTCCCAATACGTGTATAACTTCTGGATTCAACGTGCAGTTCCTTACAGTAGGACGGGGGATGTTCAAAAGCTTGTAAGTCCCTACCTCTAGCTGGATTTCCTGATCATCCCAATTTTGCTGCAAAAATACTCCTCATCCTATAAAAGGATGGTCTGAAGGGCTTGAAATGGAGCATGCCATACCACCAATGCCAGAAGTCCAACGCGACCTGACCAAAATATTTTTGTTACGATAAAAAAGTAAAAAACGTCAATGACTGAAAAAGTGGCCTCCACCTTAGAATACCATGGAGAAAGTGTGCCGTCCATGAGCCGTCTCTGAAGGCTCTGCTCTAAGGAGGAAGACCTTGCTGTAATATTTGCTGCACAAAACAGGCTCAGCTTCTGAACCCACCAAGCATGCGGTTTCAGTTCTGGCCCACAGCACTCCGAACAATGAAAATAAGAGTTGTTTGGTAAACCTTAATGACCAAGGCTGGTGTTCTAGACCGGGATGCCTCTGTAATGACTTGACTCCATATTTCCTGAAATTCTAGGGCTTTCCTGGAGAGCCTGCTCCCCATGCCCATTGGCCAGTCCAGACCCTCAAGTCTCAGATGATTCAGGGTCCCAACACTGGTCCAATCTTTACGGGTCTAGAACCAGACTGGGGCTACCTTCCATATGTGGTCTCTGTGTCTATGTGTCTGGGCTGGCTGAGCTTCCAGAGGGTGTGTCCCAGAAAGCAGTATCCCGACGTGTGGCAAAGGTGGGGCACATTGTTTCGCTTCTGGAAGACTTATGTCTTGGGGTCAGCTTCCGTGTCTCACCCAAGAAGATAGCGCTAGGAACCCGTCAGGGCCAGCTCCTCGGTCTGCACGGAGGCCCCTGCCGACACAGGTGCACCCGGGCTCTCTCCTGTCTACTCCTGCTGCTTTGGGACCGTGCCGATACCAGATGCCTCTGGCAGATGCTTCTGTTGGAGCATCTGAATCAGTGTCCCAAACAGTGTTCCTCGAGAGAAGCCACTCTGAAAACATTCGCTGTCCTTAACGTTTGTGCCAAAGACCAAATTGATACGATAAAGCCAGGAAAGTACCACAAAATTGATAAATAGAAGTTGTTCCAGTTTTACCTCTCCATCTTTTGGGGCTTTATGCCCTGTATTGTCTACTCTCTCCGATATTAAAAGTATATTGAATGTGCATTTTTGGTGTTGAGATAAATTGCTTAATAACGTGCCTTGACAAATAATTGGGCTCATAGAAAACACAGCTTGGGGCTGCTGGGCTTATGAAGACCCAAATATTTAATTTCGGCTCCTCACATTTAGTCAATAGGAGGGGAAAATGCTCCAGTAGGGATTTTCAGGTATTTGTATGTTCTTCCAAAGACAATCCTTTACACACATCCTGATACCAGGGAATAGTGTTGACAGGTGTGACATCAGTTGGCTGTGCTGCATTCACCCTTGTAGGGGGTGTTACTATATTGGGAAAGGTCATTTTGGCCTTTATGTCACTAAAGCCATGGTGCAATTGGACTTCTGCTGTGTTTGGTGCTCCAGCTCCGGCACGAATCCTGACCTTCAGTGGCACAGTGACTACCCCATGGATGAAAGACATCGCCTTACCTTGTAAAGCTGTTGGGGACCCTTCTCCTGCAGTAAAATGGATGAAAGACAGGTAACCAGTAACCTAATGTATGCCTTTAGTGAAACTCTAAGACAGTACATCAGACATACCAGGTTGGGGCTAGTGGTCTAATTCTAATTCTCCAGGAAAATTCCAGGAGACATCAAGTCTTCTGATGGAGAGGAAGTTGGCGTAGGGGGCAGAATCTCGGCTTCAGCACCAAAAGGGTCTGGTGTATTGTATCAATCTTCTGTAAATTCAGAGCCTTTCAATTCATAAGAGAATGCTTGAGAGGAAAATAGTCTAACCAACCCAATGATCTCTGCACTTCATCATGTAAATTTCCTCTATAACCAAGATGAACACTCCCACCCTCATATGAGACCGGGTGGCCATTTTTCTCCTTCTGAGATAATGGTCCAACTAACCCTACCTCCAGTGCTCTGAGAAATAACTTCAAGAAATGGAATGCATTAGGACTTCGCTAATAGAAAATCTGGTTTTCCACATTAATAGTAACTATTAAGATAATAGCAGCCAAGATAGGAGGGGGAAAGTGGGTGAGATGTGTTCTGTCCTGTAACTTTTCTAAGTGCTTGCTCTATGTTCAGAAGAAGAAATTGGAATATAAATAAAGGGCTGAGACTTCACTAATGAGCATGGAGATTTGATATAAAATGGGTTCAGAAGAGTGCTGATTTTCAAAGAAAAGCACTTAAAAGATATAAACTATTGAAATAATGGTCTTGGCCCAGGGACCACTTTTCTCCTCTCTTTTAAAATCAGTTAATCCAAATAAAAATAAGTAAATAAAAAAAAAAGTAAATAAAATCACTTAATCCAAGGAAATGAATAAGCTCCCAAGGGTCAAGAGGCATTCTGCCTGACGAGAGGATGACCCTAGGTGACTGGACAGTCGCCACCAAGGATACGGTTATGATCACAGGGAGCTCCCTTTACACTGAGACCAACTCATCACCCTCTTGAGAGACCACAGTCCACTTTCTTTGTCAAAATCATCAACACCTGTGAATTTAAGCAGATCTACAAGAGACCCTCAAATTTAGTTGTCCCTATGCGATTGGGTCCAAATGGCACTTCTGTCCCAGAAGGAATTTTTACAAGAGGAAGTCGCCGTGCGTACATGGTGGAGGAGAGAGAGAGACACCCATTAGGGATGTGATGGGCCCTGACAGATGTGAGAGCCAGAATCCAAGCCCCCAGCACAGAGCTAACTTCCACCATAGCCTGTTTTTTTTACAAAGAACGAAATTCAGCCGTTTGATTGTTTATGTCATAGAATCACAGTTTAGTTCCAAATGTGTTATCTACTTCAGAAAAGACTCTTTATGCTTTTCCCCAGTCTCAGCTAATTTGGATTGTAATTTCTTTAATCTGTGCCCTTTTCTTCCTGTGAGGCAGTAACGGGACACCCAGCCTGGTAACGGTTGATGGGCGGAGAAGCGTCTTCAGCAACGGGAGCTTCGTTATCCGAACCGTGAAGGCGGAGGACTCCGGCTATTACAGCTGCATCGCCAATAACAACTGGGGATCGGATGAGATTATTTTAAATTTACAAGTACAAGGTACAAAACCTGGGGACTCTTTTTAACGGCTTCTTTAGATGCGTGCCTATATGCGAAGAGTCACATCGACCTGATCTAAAAATCAGCCTTTCTAAGGAGCTCATTGCTATTTTCTAGTACAAAAATAGATAAATGCATGCTCATTTTGGAAAATGGAATGCTGCCAATCAAAGAAAATAGAAACGTTCATCGTCCCAAAGATAACACTAGAAAAAGGATAAAAGATATATCGTTATTATCTTTTACTAACGTTTTTGCGTCGTGGAGAAAGTTCATCTTGATAATGTCCACCAATTGCATGGTTTCTTTTACATATGTGTAAGTGTAACCCACAAGACATAAACAAAAGATAGGCCTAAACTGAGGTCTTCTATCTGCTAATTGGCTAAACTTTTCTATGCAATGTACATTAAAAGGACTCCAACCAAGCAAACTGCTATAATATTTGGTGGGGTTTTTAATACAGCGTATATGGTTTTTCTTGATATCAGACACAAAAAGTACATGACAAATCCAAGATGGTCAAATTAAAGCCAGGTGTAAAATCCCAAGTGGTCACCATCTCGGTTCAGGTTTGGTTGCACAGTGATACTTTATCAGTAGAAAAATCAAAGGGTATGCTTCTTTGGATTTAAGTGGTGTCACATTAATAAATCACAGCGAGTAACAATAAAATTAGTATTGTCCTCAGTGAGAGACGAGGGGAAGAGAGCAAGTATATTTTTAAAAAATGACACAAAGTCGATCTGCAGCTTCAAGTAAATTGGAGCCAACAGAATTCCATGGTGTTTTAGAAGACTGACGTGATATTGTGACTCTTAAAGGGGTCAGTTTTCCCCACCTTCAATATATACGGGCCTCTCTCAGAAGAAAAGAGATGGGCATTTTATGGGAAGCTTTCTATATCATTTGGATAACATGATTCTGAATTTCTTCCATGGTTCTGTCTTCGGTGCTGACCCAAAAGAATATTGAGGTCCATCGGTTGGAAGTTATGTATTCTTCAGACCTTGTATGAGTATGCAAGTTCTTGTGTAGCCACTCAATGGCACGCCTTTGATTTTCAGAGTTGAGTGTGTGTGTGTGTGTGTGTGTGTGTGTGTGTGTGTGTGTGAGTGTGTGACATCTTGGAAGAGTAGCTTAAAAAGTGGAAATTTTTACAGTTCTTTTTCTCACTAGCCATTCTCGCCTCCCCCTCCCCCTCCCTGAGAACAGAACAGCTAAGTGGGTGCCACTTATCTTTCTCACTTGAATCATGGCTGAAATTCAGAGTAATGCATGCATCCTTAGTAAGTTGAAAGAAGATTTCAATCAGCGACGAACAACTCAGAAATTCAAGGAATCCGAGCGGAAATGTGTTCGATATAAATCCAAGTAGAAACGCGGTTTTCCGTTAAGTAATAGATTCAGTCTGCTCTATCTCTTTAACCCAGGACATCGACTAAATAGACACTCTGACAGAAGTGAATTGCGTATTTTGGCACCCTAAAACACTTATTTAATAAATGGTTGTTAAAAATGATTTGGTAAATGGCTGTTAAAGCAGATGAAAGATGTGAAAAACTGATTCTTGTCTCCTAAAAACTGTTCCCTATCTAGTTCCACCTGATCAGCCTCGGCTTACAGTGTCCAAAACAACGTCTTCTTCCATTACCCTCTCGTGGCTCCCTGGAGACAATGGGGGCAGTTCCATCAGAGGTAATAAGCAGTAGGTTGTCCACAGTCATTAATTGTCATTATCCCCAGGCCAATAAGTGACACATCTTCATCAAGTAATCGTTATGTGTTAGTTATAATTAATTCTCCCACTACCTCAACAGCAAGCCACACATCTATTTTTATGGTATGTACTGAAACTCATCATCCATCCGAGGCATCTCATTCACAAATTTATCATTATGCATCCAATTTGAGTGAAAGGTTAACAAAGGCAGAAGAGAAAGAAAGAATTTGGTAATCTCTCCCCCAAGATTCTGCATACTGTTTCTTCCCCATGTTGTCAACACTCCGTCATTCATTCACTCTCGTACTCAATCATTCATTCAAATAACCACAGTTTTCTTTCTAACTTCTAAAACAAGGAAAGATGGAGAACCTAGAATTTATATGGGAAATGATCTATTTGCACAAAGCTTTTGCAATTAGTCCATAGCAGAAAAGAGTAAAGGATGTTTGTCCTGAGGAACAAAGTAGCGTGATATTTCTAGCCGGCGTGAAGTTGGGAGAGCATCACTCTAAGCAAGCTGTGGCCCCAGGAAAGGAAGAGAATCTGGAGGAACAGACTGAAGATGCACAGGGGTGGGGGGCTAGTCCTAGAGCACATGGGAGGGGGTAGCCGGCTTGGATTTCCAAAAGCAGAGACCATCCCTTCTTCTGAGTAAGGAGCAGACAATTGGAAATAGGGGCCATTTCAGGGCAAAACCAGTGGGATGCTGGAGTCAGCTCCTTTCCAACTCACGAGAGCAAGCTGTCTTCTCTCTTCCCCACCTTGCACTTACTGACTACACCCAGGCTGGGGATCTTTATACACCACAGAAATCAGAAATGCTGCTGGTCAGGGCTCCATTTCTTTCTTTCTTTCTTTCTTTCTTTCTTTCTTTCTTTCTTTCTCTTCCTTCCTTCCTTTCTTCCTTCCTTCCTTTCTTCCTTCCTTTCATTCTTTCTTTCTCTTTTTCTTTCTCTTCCTTCCTTACTTCCATTCTTTTTCTTTCTCTTTTTCTTTCTTTCTCTTCCTTCCTTCCTTTCTTCTTTCATTTTTCTTTCTTTCTTTCTTTCTTTCTTTCTTTTTCTCTTTCTTCCTTCCTTCCATTCTTTCTTTCTCTTTTTCTTTCTCTTTCTTTCTTTCTTTCTCTTCCTTCCTTCCTTCCTTTCTTCCTTCATTTCTTTTTTCTTTCTTTCTTCCCTCCTTTCTTTCTTTCTTTCTTTCTCTTCCTTCCTTCCTTTCTTCCTTCCTTCACTTCTCTCTCTCTCTTTCTTTCTTTCTTTTTGAACAGCCAGTTGTTAAACATTTATCAGCACTCCACTGAGTGAAAGGGAGGATCTTCCCTTTAAAAAAATACCACGTGGCTTATTGGGTAGTGAGGATGTGTTTGTGGTTTTGAGGGAGTATGGGGAAGTGAGGAAGATTTGTAACAGCTGCCATGTGAAATGCACAGGGAGTCATTAATAGACCAACAAAGTCATTGCCAAGAGGGAACGAGGCCCCAGCTGCAGATAAATAGCCCAAATTGTGATGGTCACAATTTTCAGTTTAATGACTTCCTCAAGTGGTGCCGGACAGCTGGGAGGAAAAGTGGATCTCAGGTTACCAGAGCTGATGACTGGCCCAGTAAGTGTGGCCAGAAGTCATAAGAGTGAGTGAAACCAAGTTCCTGGTGAAAATGGCCTCCTGAAGATTCTAGGCTGGTTAGAGAACATTGTTATGGGGGAAAAAAATGGGGCATTGAGGTAAGAGTTCAAGGGATTCTAGGACCCCAATCTCAAATGAAATGAAGTTTTGGTTCTGTAAGCATGAGAGCAGGGGAGAGGTAGTACAGAAAGTGTCAGAGTGGAAGGTCTTGGAGATGAAGCCAGTTTTAGTAATGAAGAATTTCCAAACAAAGACAAATGGGGGTCCCTGAAACACAGTGGTGGCCAAAGCCATTGGCACGGGGGATCCCATTGCCAAGGGTTATAAAAGCTTCCCAGATGTGATTTGGATGGAGGAAATTAGAAGGAAAGTATACTCCCGGTTATGTCCAGGGCAGCAAGGAGGTGGTTTGGGCAGGGCTGGAGGGGAAGCCAAGAAATGATGTTGGGAGCATGGGGAACACAAACCCTCAGCCACCTGTCAGGTACTGAAGGAGATTTGAGGGGTGCAGATAGGAACCCTCAAAGAGAAAAGAAGGCTGGGAAAGGAAGAGGGACCCCAAGGATGCAGAGGACCAGAGGGGAAGGAAGGAGCAAAGAACAGGGAGGTTGCAGACCCTGACCCCAGAAGGAAGAATCAAGGACAGGGGACCTCCATGTGGGAGGTCTGCAAAACACTTACTGCTGCCAGTGTGGGGTTAGGAACCTCTGTAGCGCAGAGCTGAGAAGTGTCTTGCCTGTGTTAAAAATGGAGCCCCACGGGCTGGAGGAAGATACAAGCCCACTGGTGTGGAGGCACCATGCACCAGGCAGACTGGTACCTGGGTTGTCGGGGTATGAATATGGAGGAGACAGGGACAGAGAAAACCAGACATGTTTGACCCCAGGAATTGGCTGGGGCAACAGGGGTGAAGGCCATACCAAGGAGGAATGCCTCAGTGATCACAAGGGCCAGGAGTGCTGGCTTCGGAGTCTGAGGTGGGTTTTGAATCTTACTGATGGGGCTCTAGGATAGTCCCCTAACCTCTCTGGACTTCAGGGTCTTCATCTCACTGTGGAGACAATCACTGTCTCAGAGGTCCAGGTGAGGTAATGAAAGGAACGGGGTGAGGACAACGAATGGCACGTGGTGAGCACTCAAGAAATGGACGGTTGATGTTCGTGGTAGTAGGAGTGCAGGTAATAGTGGTCATGTGTGGAGATGAACTGTTGGAAGGATTTTTCAGACAAGGAGAGGCAGGTTGCCGTTGAAGTGTTGGGATGGCTACAGGATTTAGAGCTGGTTCCCTTTGTGGTTGTGGACTGGGTAGGGGTTCGTGGATGAGATTCCTACCCCCTTGATCACATCGGTCCAGCTTTTCCAGAGCTTTGGTTCTCTTGAAAATAATTCAGCTTCGGATCATGATGATAGCCCAGGATTCAGGCACGTGTGCTCTGAAGCCAGATGTCTAGAGATTTCGTGCCTACTCCCTGCTGCCCGCGCCACCTTTTTTCTTCTTAAATTTTTTTTAATGATATATTTTATTTCTGAGAAAGAGAGAAAGAGAAAGACAGATTGCGAGGGGGGAAGGGCCAGAGAGAGGGAGACACAGAATCCCAAGCAGGCTCCAGGCTCCAAGCTGGGGCTCAAACCCACGAACCATAAGATCATGACCTGAGCTGAAGTTGGATGCTTAACTGACTGAGCCACCCAGGAGCCCCCACTACACCGTTTAAAAGGAAATGGGGAGAAAGTGGTTTTATTTTCACCATCCCACTTAGCGATACACTATAGTAATGTCGGGTATGGCCTAACTACTAATGAAAACATCATCATGGCACTCCTCCTAGCCTAGGTTCAATTTCCTGCATCAGGGAGACTTCAGATGTTCTCTTCCAAAGATGTGTGAATTCTGAGAACTTTCACCCCATACAAAATGCAAACGTCCACCAGCTTCTAGGAGAACGGAAATAATGCTCTTTTAAATATCTCGTGCTTTCTGTAGGATACATATTGCAGTACTCTGAGGACAACAGCGAGCAGTGGGGAAGTTTTCCAATCAGCCCAAGTGAGCGCTCTTACCGCCTGGAAAACCTGAAGTGTGGTACTTGGTACAAGTTCACTCTTACTGCGCAGAATGGAGTGGGACCAGGACGCATAAGTGAAATCATAGAAGCGAAAACGCTGGGGAAAGGTATGTATGCCTTCTGGTTTCTACATTTCCTGTTTTCGAGATCGAATGGGGGATCGGAATCCCAAAAGATGCATCATGTATTTGCACGCTCGGTTGTGAGTTTGAACCTTGTGGTTCCCGAAACAGGTCTGGAAGAGTTACAGTGAAATGAGAGAGGTGGCCAGTCTTTAGAGAATATCCTGGTTCTCTTTTTTCATTATCTCATTTGCAGTGGAGAAAAGGAGTAGCAGTTGAAGATCAAGGGCTGTGGTGCCAACATAAAGTGCCCCGGCTGGGTGGCCATGAATTTAGACATTTGCCCTGTCACCTTCTTCTGGTGTGATCTTCTTCCTCAGTCACCCCATGACCCCTGCATCCAGAACTTTTCACATTGCCTCAGAGGCCTCCCCCTTTTCAGGTGGGAAGTGAGTGGGATAGACTGTTGACCTTTAATGTGAATTGGTTTTTAATCTGAAACATGGACGTTGGAGGAGATGAACCCCGAGAGGAAAACGACACTCAGTGGTGTAATTGCAATCTGGGGACACCAGTAAGAGGAGGGGTACAGTGGCACGTGGGTGTAGGTGAGGCAGTGAAGAGAGAGTCTTTGTGGCTCCCCCTCACATCTGACTCCCATCTGGTGCACGGGATGGCAAAAGAGCTAGAGATGGGAAGACAAAGGTGCTGTTTGGATCTGGCACCAGAGTTGCGGATAAGATGCGGCCAGGGTTCAAAGGGTGAGGTGTTGATTTATGCAGAAATATATCCATTAGTCTCTGGGCTCCAGCAGGAAGTGCTTGGATAGCAAGGGATACCTGCTTGCACTTCCCAAATTCAACTAGACTTCTCTTGAGTCAGATCTGTCCGCATGAGAGTAGAAACAGGTCAGCTCGATACACAACACTGATTCCTTCAGAACCACTCAAGGAGGGGCTCCTGGGTGGCTCAGTCGGTTAAGCACCTGACTCTTGATTGTGGCTCAGGTCATGATCTCACAGTTGTGAGATTGAGCCCCATATCAGGCTCCGTGCTGAGTGTGGAACCTGCTTAGGACTCTCTCTCTTTCCCTCTCTCTCTCTCTCTCTCTCTGCCCCTCCCCTGCACTCTCTTGCACACGCTCTCTCTCTCAGATAAATAAACATTAAGAAAAGAAAGAGAACCACTCAAGGAAACGCATTCATGAAAATAGCACTGTTCTTCAAGAGCTCTAAGATACACAAAAATAACCCCTACCCACTCAATTTTCCCTCTCCCACCCAGGTTATTATGGTTGGAGACTGCCCATTGGTCCATAGGTCCCTATAAATAGCGGACACATTGCAAGTGGCCTATGATCCAGAC
This sequence comes from Panthera uncia, assembly GCF_023721935.1. NCBI lineage: Eukaryota > Metazoa > Chordata > Mammalia > Carnivora > Felidae > Panthera > Panthera uncia. The sequence goes on from NC_064810.1 coordinate 5,384,023, forward strand.
TTGGGCCGAACTCCTCCCCCAGGTGGGGAAGGCAGCCAAAAGAAGCTGTGTGACTGCTCTGACAGCCTTCATGGGTGTATCCCATGAGCTGACCCACCCACTGTGCCTTCCCCCCTCAGAGCCCCAGTTCTCCAAGGAGCAAGAGCTCTTCGCCAGCATTAACACCACGCGCGTGAGGCTGAACCTCATTGGCTGGAATGATGGCGGCTGTCCCATCACCTCCTTCACACTTGAGTACAGACCCTTTGGGACCACGGTCTGGACCACGGCTCAGCGGACCTCTCTCTCCAAGTCATACATTTTGTACGACCTTCAAGAAGCCACCTGGTACGAGCTGCAGATGAGGGTTTGCAACAGTGCCGGCTGTGCGGAGAAGCAGGCCAACTTCGCCACGCTGAACTATGATGGCGGTAAGCCGGCTGGCTTCACAGCCCTCCTGTTTGTGTCGCAAGACGTGTGCATGTGCTTACTGTCCCTCTCCCATTCGGCATTCATCCTTGGCACAGGGCGACCAGCGCCCACAGAACCCTTTATGCATCAGGGCCATTCCGTTGGCTCCCTGTGAGGCTCCCTAGTTGACTGCGTTCACGTGACCATGGCTCTGTTCCAGAAACAAGGGGCTGAGGGCCAACGGGAATCTCCTTAGGGCATCTTGGTGCAGGAGTGATTTGTCTTCGGGCTGAAGGATTCTTAACGTTCACTTACCGAACACGTGGTTCTCTGCCTTTGTCAATGACCGTGAGCTAATGCTGCCTTTGTTGTCTCCTCACCCCTCCCCCACCCCATCCCAACCCACATAACTTCGTCTTTGCTCTCATTTAGCCCTTAAATTGCATGCGCAGAAACCGTTTTCATGGTAAAGGAGCTTATGTCAGGCCCTGAATGGAAATGGAGGCACTGATGAAAATAGAATAGTGTCGTAAGATATTAGTGTGTGTCCCACCCCCCTGCGCACACACACACACATGCAGTTCGCATGGCCTTTCTGAAAACGAGGCGAGGTGTCTTGTGATGTTTAGTCAATCAAAAATAACTGATACGAGTTTTTATCCTTTTCTTTTTCCTACAACTAGTATCAAAGGCCATTTACTGACATCTGAACAAATGCCCAGCCCCGTGAAGCTGAAAGGTAGTGTGTCATTGATTGCTCTGTGGTTAGGGAACTGTAGAAAGTCTTAAATAGCAGCATATGGGTGCTGATTTCTGCAGCTTTGTGGTGACTTTCACTCAGGGAAAAGCAGTGAGTAAGTTAGGAGCTCAATCACAAGACCCACCACAGTTCATCAGGATGCTTGGAGCTCCTGGCTTAGCATCCCCCTCACCCCTCTGAGCCTTCTGGCCAACACCACTGATTAGGTCAGACCACAGAGCTGGATGGCTTAGCCCAGAAAGTCTATACTGGAGCAAATACCCCAATGCTTTATTCATCACTAGGCAGGCTAAAGGGTGTCCCCTCCTCTGCTCATGTGTACTTGGGATCTTGCTTAATTAAAGCTCTAGCAAGAACCTCTTTGGGGTGGAGGCTATCCTGCCCTAAGCAGAGTGTCCGTGAACCCACAGACCCTCAGAAACAACCAAAGGAAGCCGACAAGGTGACGTGGGCTAGGATCCTCATTTGCCCGTTTTCTGTGGCCTGTGCTAGATGGCCCAGAACGAGTTCTTCCTGCTCTGGAACACTGTAAACCCATCCCCAAGTCTCCTTTCCGGGGCCGTCTCTCCACAAAGTCCCCCTCAGCCGGAGTCCAGACCATGCACGTAAGAAGGCCCTGCGGTGGAAGCCTTCCTGACATTGGTTACACCAGCCCTCAGTCATAGGCAAGGGATGTCGTTCAAGGGTGTCCCGTCTCCAAGCATCACCCACAGGCAGAGAGCAGCCCTTCCTATCGGCTTTCTCTTCCAACATGGTTTAAGTCTTTGATCTTACAAAATAAAGGACTTTCGCATACCAAACACCTTGCTTTGTATTTAGGAGTTCCCCCAAAGCCCTCTGCTAGCAGGTACATTTTGGGGCAGTAAGCGTACTTGTTATTTTAGCGTGTAAGTAAAATAAGTAAGTATTTACGCTTAAGTAAGCGTACTTCTTATTATCGGCTTACAGTAATTGACTTAAGATAATCACATGCCTGCACATCGCTTCTCTGTAATCTGTGGACATGCCAGAGCACTGGGCCTCGGCGTGCACATTGGCGATATGGTCACGCTAATCTTTGAATTAGAAACCACTCAACATGCAGAATTGGAAACTATGATTCAAACTTACAAAGCAACGTGCAGATTTTAAATGCTTGTCTGCTAAAAAAAAATTTAAAAAAAAGCAATGCTCTCATTTTATCCAAGGTCTTAGATTACAATCACGCAAAAGTCCTGTGAGCTACATTTGATTTTCTGAAATCTGAAATAATTTTATCGCAGTAGGAAACAAAAATACATACTTATATTTTCCTTGGAAAGGATTATGGATTTCTTTGAACTGACCCCATGGATCTATAGCTTCAACATCTCTTTTGTCATATCTGGCTGAAGGTTTTCCTTTGATTTTTGGAGAAATGGATGTGGGCAATTAGCCTCACGCCCGTGCCAGTCAGACCTCAGATGCTTCCCTTTCTTTCTTTGACTCTTTCTTCTGCCATTTCCTTAGTCAAACGGTAGCACGGGTCCTTCTGCCGTCTTGCTTTTGCAGACCGTCTTCACTGCATCCTCTTACATGGGTTCTGAGCATCCCAGACTCGGGATTCCAGCTAAAAACACTGCACAGTTGGAAGAACCCTTTTCTTGGCCTCGGCAGATAGCATAGGGGACTGGGATTCTGTTATCCCTGCTCTACTTACGAAATGCAGGCTGAAGACCATTGGTGTGCAGGGACGAATTGCATTATCTTTGCATTATTTTTTCCTAAGCCCCTGACTTCCTGGCCCTTGGTTTACCTGGAAAATACAGTGGGCTGGAGAGTCTTACATAATGGAAGATGCCAGAATGCATGCCCCATGAAGTGAGGATGTATGTTTGAATCTCTGCACCCATTGTGTTCAGGCTCTACGTAGAAAGCAGCTTGAAATAACTCAGAGTTCAGTCTACTTAGTCGTTTCCTTATAATTCTAAGTAACTTAAATTTCATGACACTGTATCATAATGCCTGATCATTAAGGAGCTTGCTTTGGGGACCTGGATGCTTCCTCTTTTTCCACAGCTCTTGTACCCTAAAAGGAGAGCTTCTAAAGTAGAGTTGGTCTTAAGCCTGTGATAAAAAACAAGGGAAGAGCCCCACAGAAAGGGATGTTAAGCTTCTTTAAGCCAGTGTGGCTGGTACAGTCTCCCTTCAGACTCCTGTCCACTTGCCAGACCTATTGTTCCTTCTTTGATGTGCAGCTTTTCAAACAGCCTCCGTCAGTTGCCCTGAGGGTGACAATTCCAGGTAGATGCACGTGGCTTTTTAAAGCCCCTCGCCTGGACAGTGTGGTCTTCAAGGGCGTGAGCCCAGCAGTACGTTGCAAAATGAAGTCCCTTTCAAAGAAACGCGCTTCACCCTTTGTGCAGATCCCTAGCTGATGTGCTGCCGCATAAGTTGAAAGTTGGGCAGAGGAGGGGCGTGAGAAAGTAAACAAATCAGCAAGGACCTAGATAAAGAGTTCCTCTCATCTCTCATCACCCTGGACACCCCTGGATCACACTGCGCGCCTCTTGTAACCGTCATCCCTAAAACCTCCTCCATGCTGTCTTCATTAATAGCCATCTAACACCATGGCCCTGCTTTCAGGTACAATCCCTCCACTCACTAAGTCGGTTGTCCAAAGCGAAGAAGGGCTGACGACCAATGAGGGGCTCAAGATGCTGGTGACCATCTCCTGTATCCTGGTGGGGATCTTGCTTCTGTTTGTGCTCCTGCTGGTGGTGCGGAGGAGGCGGCGGGAGCAGAGGCTGAAGAGGCTGAGAGGTGAGTGGAGGCCCCGCGGTCACCCGCACGCACCGTCGCTGGACAGCCAGCCTGGCAGCAACCCGGCGAAGGTCCCCCAGCTGCCTGACTCTGTGACGTGCCTTCAGCAGGACCGCAGAGCCTTGGAGGAAAGCTGCACACGTGTCACCACTCGCACGATCAGAAACTGAGCAAGGGTCAGCCACACCCCGGTCTCCTAAATCCTAGACATCAGGAGGCCAAAAAAATATATATATATATATACATTTTCTCATGGGTTTTGCAACTCTGCTTGCTTTCATTCTCAGCCCATTCCAACGATGCCGTCAATTATGGCTTCCTTTTCAAAAAGCCCTATCGCATGTGCTGTGGCAGTGAGAACTGTTTTATTGCTGGGAAGCGGAAATTGAGGGCTTGTGGTAAAGCATTGTGAGGCAGAAGACACACACTCCCAAATTAGAAATTTGAGCTGAAGCCCAGTGTAAGAGTTTCACTCTAACTAAAAAAACAAAAAAACAAAACAAAACAAAACAAAAAAGCCATGGAAAACAAGAGCCTAGGCCAGACGAGAGCCATTGTTAGCAGGCTGGTCCCATTATTACTCTGTCCCGCTCCGGGAGGTCCTGGTGATGAAGCTATTTCCAGCTTCTGGCCGAGGGCCCGTCCTTGCCCTTGCCCTGCGGTGTGAGGACAGCGAGCCCTTTCAAACATGCGACCCCCTACAGGAAGAGCATCTGAGTCCTTGGCTTTTCACCTGTCAGGGTATGTAAGCAGGCCACTTTTTTTTATATAAAATGCGGGGACACTATGTTCTCGTTTTAATGTCAGTCCAGGGTGGAGTGATGTCACGCAGCCTCCTGCATGCTCCTCAAAGACACGTCTGCGGAACAAGTAGCACCGTCCCCAGTACGTATCTGTGACATCCCCAGACAGCGCTGATGCGCACGGAAAACGTTGACCTCTTCCGTAAGCGCTCCAGTTGACCATAATCCAGTTAGAGCAGCAGAATGTGGTAATATTTTCTCCAGTCTGTGCTTATGCAAAGCATCCCTCTTTATGTGACCCTAACACGTTTTCCCCTCAAGTTGCTTCCACCTTGCCGACAAATTAAAATATCTGAAATACGTTGCACTCCATGGGTACGCATTAATAACCCTTCCACTTAAATCTCCTGTAGCCCCATAAAATTTCAGAGGAACCGTCGATCTCATGGAAATATCTTTTCTAAACGGCGTTAACCACTGACTTAATTTTGCAGGCTTACCTTAGTAAACCCCACATCCCAAGCACTGTGCTTGATGCCTTGATGTATCAAGATGAAGAGAAAGAGCCTTCTGAACTTTGGGTTTAGCGTAGGAGGCAGACATATGAGCATCTACCAGGAAAAGAACAAAAATGTCACGAATGCTAAAATCGGGCTTCAAACAAATCCTACGTAAGCACAAAAGAGGGAGCAATTAATCCCAACTGGGGAGAGACCGGGAGGCCATCTAAGAGCTCGCTAAGAGCAACGTATTGCTTAACATTTGGAGAAATCCAGGATAAAGGGAGCTGTGTTGGATTCTTTTCACAAGTGCTCCTCACTAAGATACCGAAAGGATGTTTCCATAACCCTGTCACAGAAAACAGAATCCCACATTCTGGACTTTGGGGACAATGTTATCGAGGAGTCAGTAACTGACAGACCGGCAAAGGTCTGTCCTTGTCGCGTTTCGACAGCCAAATCCAACTAGCTGCATTTCGAAGGCTATGAATTGGTCATGGCACATCTCATAAGACCCACAGTAAAATTTTTGGATTAGTCATTTCTATTTGACCACGAGGGTTCCGCAGCAAATGCATTAAACATGAAGGCACTCCTTCCCAGCATTCTACGACCCTCTGCCAAATTTATCGTTCTGCTCTCCCCTGGCCCCATTGCGTTCTCCTTCTTGCCCAGTTCAATTTACCCTATGCTGCTTGTAATTTAAGCACCCCAGTCTCCAAAGATGTTAAGGACGCTGCTGACTCTTCCCAAAGCATGGGGCCGGACTGATGGCAGGCCCATGCTTCCTTTATTTTCCTTCTTAACAGTGCCTTGTAATTTAGTAATTGCTTTGCAAGGGCTCCTGCCAGAAAATATCCAGGGACTGGCATTTTTATTGTTGGCGTCTCTACCTCTAGACACCAGTATTTTGTGGCGGATCTTGGTAGAGAAAGCAATGCATCACATGAGAGAGCCTTTCACTACCCGGGAACGGTTTTGTTTTCTTTATGCCTGAGAAAAAAACAGAGCCAACACAAAGGTTTCAGCAGGAAGAAGATAAGTGCCGTGGCAAAGAGGCTGTGTTTATGCAAGATGCCGAGAAGACAGGAGTTTCAGAGAAGTAGACTGCCGTGATACAAAAGTCACTGCAATCTTGCATTTTGTACACGCTTCGTAAAGCCTTCCTGATCCAGAGTCAGACAAGAGGGCAGCAAGAACGCAGAGGGCTTGGGCACCCAATTCTACCTGCTCCGTCACGGCAAGTTTTAATGTGGACGCACAGAAGGAAATCGAATTCAACAAACCATTCTTGAACCATTATCTACCACGTGCTGGGTGTAACTGCTTTTCAAACCAACGTAAAATGTTCTTTTTAACTACTTCCGTTTGATCACAAGGGTTTGCCCAGGTCCCAGATGGAAAAAAGATGACTAGAACCCCATCCCAGAACCGTAGAAGCTGACACCCTAGTGGCAGCGAGTAAAGGCTTACAAGAGACAGACATCTGCCTATAACTGTGAAAAGTGTAGCATAAAAGGACAGAGTAAGTGTCATGGGTTATAGGGGAGGGGGTGGGCAGTTGTTAGTGAAAGGCCAGGTCTTGTCCCCAAAATATCTGTCTTTCAGCCCGGCAGGGCTCCTGAAATATTAATTAATGACATGAAATGTTTCCAGTTCAGTCATAGAGGAAAACTATAGCCAGAGCTTAAAGTAGTAGATGCCTACCTATTAAACAGAGCTCATTAGTAGAATCGCCCACTTACAACCTGACCCACATAAGGCACAGGTCCTGTGCCTGGATTAGAGTGAGTTCAGATATATTCACAGATTCAACAGAAGACTTGCTTCATAAAATATTTTTACTGCCCCCAAATAAGGGCACTTCTAATAATACCTCGATGTTGCTTGAGCAACCACCAATCGAGATCAAAACCGGAAATAAAATATAGATTACAGAAAAATATTGTGATCTAATGAACACTCTAGGGGTTTACTATTTAGGGTCACCTCCATATTGTTGACCTTGTTTGATTTTTAGAAACTACTAAAAGTTTATAAGCAAAGAATGCTTTACCATGTAGACAAGCAACCTAGTTAGGTGAATATAACATAATGTTCTTTATGTAAAAGTGAAGGAAGGAAAGGAAAGGGCAGGGAAGGGAAGGGAAGGAAAGGAGATGGAGGGAGGGAAGGGAGGGAGGGAGGGAGGGAGGAAAGAAGGACGGGAAGGAGGGAGATGGGATACAAGCAATTGAGCCAACCTATATTTTTTCTTACCTGAGAACTTTCCCAATTTTAGAGCATAGCGACCTCCTAAGTCTAAATTGTCTACAAGTGCTACATTTTTTAAAAACCTGTAACCTTATCCAGGAGTCCAGAAGCCACATTTTTGCATGTAATCATACCCTAATTTTTTCTCCACTTCTAAGTCTTTCCATGTGCAAGATTACAGAACAAATTCCTGGCTGGGCCCATGATCCCAGAAGCCCTAACCTTGTAAAAATGCGATTCCCACATCAAGTAATCGACTCCATATCACTAAAAACCTCCTTTAGTGTGAGTCTACCCAAAAAGGTGCAAAATTATGTTGACACCGGCCAGTGAGGGTCAACTCACAGGCCAAGTCTAAGAGCTACTTCTGGGACTTCAAATAAGCTGTAGATTAAAAAAAAAAAAAAAAACAATGGATATCAAATTTGACCATGCTTCTGTGGCAAAATGCCTTTCTTCCTTTGAACAGAAGCATAGTTATTTTAAGCATGCTTTAAAATGGGTTAATAAAAAAAAATAAATAAATAAAAAAATAAATAAAAATAAAAATAAAATGGGTTAATATTATAAAAACAGATCAGTTCCAGAAGGCCATTCCCAGAGAGAATCTGGCCTCATGGTTCTACACGGGCACAGTTTAAGGTGGGGGGTGGGGTGGGCATGAGGAATTGTCATCATTTTCTGAGGTCTGACATTCCATTCATCTGTTCTGCAAATGAGCTCGAACTCTCCTCCTTTGTAAGAACAAAAGTCAGCTTGAATTTTAATAATCTAAAGGAAGAGCAGTAAAGAGACGTCATCACCAAGCTAATAAATGCCCAAATTGCAGTTTATTTAGGATCAGAAGCATGTGCTCTGAAACTTTATTCCTATGCTTTGCTTGCTTCCTACCTACTTTCCTTCCTCCCTTCCTCCCTTCCTCCCTTCCTCCCTTCCTCCCTCCCTGCCTCCCCTTCCTTCCTTCCTTCCTTCCTTCCTAGCTTCCTTCCTTCCTTTCTTTTTTTTCTTTTTTTCACCTTAATTTCTTAATAAAACTATTCTTTCAAAACACCAAATTTGCCACAGGAGAATTGAGTAAAAAGAGGCCTCTGTATCAGAGAGTGGGGAGCAAAGGAACGTTGGTATAGCGACAGGGCCAAGCCAAGGGCAGCCCGTGGAGTGAGGGACAGAGAGGGGGCGGTCAGGAGAGAGACAGTAGCCTCAGCCCCGGAGCTGTGCCCCGCCTGGGTGGTCTACTTGGTCCATGTTTGTACTTGCAGTTTTCTCAGATTGCAAGTATATATGGCTTTGTTTTTTTGGATATTTAGTTAGCCATGACTTTTGTGTCAGCTTTCATAGCATGCCAAGGGTTGGAAGTCCTGTTTGTCATCTGGTAAAAACATAAATGCAGGCTCATAGCCCTTACAAAAATAGCTACTTTATGAGACCCATTTCAATGCCACAGAAGGGCGGAGATTGTTGTGAGGGAGCCTGCAAGTAAGAACTTTTGATAGATAGTAAAGCTGGGTAAAATCTGATGCTCCCAAGCTGGTTTTTTGCTTTTGTGGGTGTGTGCAAGGGACTGTCCCACGGAAGCATGAACCTGAGCTTGTCCCATTTTGCCGAACTAGAACTTCACAAATGAGAAGTGTGGTCATGTAGCTATGGGTGGGATTTCTCCTCTATAAGAAAACATCTGGGCACACAAACCAGGAGGCAGCTCAGACTCTCCCTGGGCACAGCTGCCACACTTGATGCTCGCCGTGAACCCTCCTGACTCACCGTTCATGGTGTTGTCCAGTGGATGAGAACCTCCATGCAGCACACGGACCCACGGTGGGAACGGTGGTCTGCAAAAAGAACAGGGGAACTGGGCGAGACCACGCCGTGATATTCGTAACCTAGCGGGGGCGCTTCTTCCCAAGAGCCAACTGAATCGTGCATGCATCAACAGAGGACTCATATTTTCCACTTTTTGCCTTCCTCCTCCTCTGTAACTGCCTTGTATTAGTCTCTCCACAGCGGTGCAAACAGCTTAAGTATAAGCTTGACGTCATTATGCCCTGTTTTGCCGACATGACAAAGGAACTTGTCCAAAATCACGTATCAGGACCGAGCTAGTGAGAGCGCCCAGATCGCCGCTGCTTAACCCCGGCTCTCTTGCCGTGAAATTTCTTGGCATCAATATTATTGGCTTTGAAAGAGTTATCAGTGAAGCCTGAGGTCAGAAAGATACATTAACACAGAATCAACAGCTACTTTATAATTTTATTTTTTCCCATTGAAAATATTTCACTTGTCCATTTTCTATCTCTATGTTCACTATCTTTCCGGCTTCCCATATATTTAAAAATATATGTTCTTTCTTGTTTGCACATCTTCTACCTGATGCCCTTCTCTCTACTGCTTTTCCTCACTGGATTATTGAAAGGGGATTCTATACTCAGACGCATCACCTCTCACTAGCTCCTGAATCCTCACGGTCTCACTTCCACCCCCACCTTCCAAATGCTCTCCTGAAGGCAGATGACCAGTTACCTTCTGATCACCAAATTCTCCTTCCAGCTACCATTTGCTAGCCTTCTTTGCACGTTCAGAGTGTTACCAAATCGTATTTTTTAGAGCCCCTTTCTTCTGTGTTTCAGTATCATTAGACCATCCTGATGATATTTCATATTTCTCCGTGCCCCAACCCAAAAGAGTAAGAGGGAAACACAGAGCCAAGGATAGATATGTAGGAGTAGCAAAGGGCTTTAGGCAAGGTGTCACAAAGTCTAAATCTCAGATTGAGCTGAAATTTGTGGGGGGGAAATGTGACAGGCAACACAAGAAGCTGTTTAGCAAGAGAACAAGGCTTGAGATGATGTTCTCATGTTTAACAGATGGCAGGTAGAAAGAACGACTCAGCGTCTGCTTCGCTTTGATGTACACCAGGAGGAGTGCTATTCAAACCATAAAACGTGGAACAAGAATTATAAAAAAGGAAGGAAAGGACGGAAAGAGGGAGAGGGAACAGGAAAGGGGATAGGAGGGGAGAGGCAGGGAGGGAAAGAAAGACTGGGAGAGAAAAAAGGGGAGGGAAGGAAGGAAGGAAGGAAGGAAGGAAGGGAGGGAGGAAGGGAGGATAGAAGGTGCTTGAGAAAGTAATCAGAGCCCCTGATTATTTAAATTGATTTTTTCTTTCAAAATCTACTATATTCTAGTATTATGGGGGCAAAAGAGGGGATATTGCATAAAATAATAGTTCTGATCTCTTGCTGACAAGGAGGAAGCCATGTTTACAACAAACTATTACACAAATTCTGAGTCATCAGCCACATACCGTGGACACCAGTAAATGCTATGAAAATACACTGAAAGGAAAGATTTTTTTCCCACTGGAAATATTAGGAAGGGTATCACGTGGCACTGGTCCTTAGACCCCAAAGGATGATGTCTTGGGATTCTGGACAAAAATTTCCAGACATAATCCCCAAATCTTTGTGAATAATCTTTGAACCATCGAAATTAGAGGTGTTGGAAAATAGTCCTACTCCATACCTCTTTGCAAAAACAACAAATTCTAGAAATTATAGACTGAAATAAAGCAGGTTGTAGAAAGGAGGGTTTGTGAGCAATCAGAAATTATGAGGATCAGCCGAGGCCCGGACAAACCCCATTTGCATTTGGACAGGGCATAAGGGAGTACCAGGCTCTGGCTGATACAAGGGCAGGCTGAGCCCATTTTTGATGTGGCAACTCTCCCAGAGAGAAAGCTAGTGTATTAACGGGAAGAATCCAAATGTTAAGAGATTTTGAAAGGCTGGAACCAAAGAGATAAAATGTAGTGGGGAGAATTGTAAAGTCTTCTCTGTAAGTTGTAAACATTCATTTGCAACACACATAATGAGCATTGTGTTCTCACGGGTGTGTGATAAAGAGAATATCAAAACATAAGCAGTTTCTGTGCTCTGCCTCACTTAATAAAGGACAATAAGAAAGCACAGGTCTTTCACAGAGGAGAGTCCCAGGTAGAGGATTACGTAGAAATTATGCCATCTGAGGAGGGATTGAGGAAATGAGAAACCAGCTTGGAAAAGAGACAGATGGCACGCAGCTGCACGGAGATATTCACATGGCTTTTGAATGGAATGGCTCCAGGTGTCGTCATTGTATCCAGGCAGAAATTACATCAAGGGAGTTCAACACAAGAGCAGGAAGATGTTTCCCACAATTAAGCGTATCCTCAGGGAAAGCTTGTGTGGACGCACCATCTAGCAGGGACTGGGCTGAGCCCGGAGAGGAAAATGACTCAGCACATGGAGAACAGGAAGCCACCGTGTGAAGGCGGCAAAGGCTGCATTGGCCGTGGTGCAGAGGTGCATGAAGTCCAGAAAACCAAAGCACCAACTCCACCTGGGGGGCTTGGGAGGGTGCACAGGGCAAGTCACATCTGCATGTGGTGCTACGACAGAGGACGCCTTACAGGAGCCAAGTCATGGGGTCTGCAGACCAAGTCATGGCGTCTACGGTGAATGCAAGAGGGAGAGCCTCAGAGAGAGTGCTGGAGGCCAGATGCAAGGGGCAACAGGGCAGGGGAAACAGCTTAGCATCAGCGTGCGAAGGTTCTTGCTCTGCGCTGAGTCCTGCTGGCAGGAAGGTCCCTTGGTGAGTTTCAAAGCACAGGTGTGACACCGTAAGGGGGTGTGTTCCCAATCCATCACGCTTTGGGTGGATGTCGCTTAGAAGACCGGCGACACTGAAGGTGGCAAGGCCAGGGAGTGGGCTGCAGATGAGTAATGAGATTCGAACTGAGAAGATAGGGAAAAATAAAGGTCCCCTGGGGCCATGTTGAGAGTGACAGATCAACAAACTAGACAGTGGGTCAGAACTGAGAGCAGGAGGTAGGGCGCTGTACAAGCAGTGACAGCATCGACCCCTCTCTGGAGCACCTAGTGGCCGGGCACATTTTAACATCTGCCCAAGATACTGTGGGAGGGAGGCAAACATCTACTGGGGGACTGACTTGGAGAGTCTTTAATGCTCTTAAGATTCTATGATTTCGGGGCGCCTGGGTGGCGCAGTCGGTTAAGCGTCCGACTTCAGCCAGGTCACGATCTCGCGGTCCGTGAGTTCGAGCCCCGCGTCGGGCTCTGGGCTGATGGCTCAGAGCCTGGAGCCTGTTTCCGATTCTGTGTCTCCCTCTCTCTCTGACCCTCCCCCGTTCATGCTCTGTCTCTCTCTGTCCCAAAAATAAAATAAAAAAATAAATAAATAAATAAATAAAATAAATAAATAAATAAAAAATAAAATAAAATTTCTAAAAAAAAAAAAAAAAAAGATTCTATGATTTCATGATTTTAAAAACGTTCTTCATTTGTCCCAGATTCTCTCCTCACCACTAAACAAAAGTTTTGTCATCTCTTTGCACTGTCCCTACACCTACATGAAGAAGACCCTGAACCCCAACTCAGCCCCGACATCTCTCTCAAACTTGATCCCAAATCTGCCTTGAACGGCCTCACCTCATGTCCCCCAGCTTACCATCCCCCTCAGTCAGCTGACACTAGGTGTCTCTTCCTCTGTGCGTCCCTTAGGATATGACACAGATCCCGCTCTCTGCATAAAGAACCTGAAGGATAGTGATGGAAAATAAGTGTGGTTATGACATTGGTTATGGATTCCTGCTCAGCTGCCACGAATTACTGAACATGTTCTGGGTCTCAGTTTCCTGGTTTCTGAAGGAGGGCATCATAGTCCCCAGGCAGAGACTGGCACAATGCAGATGCCTAGTGCTCCGTTATGACTGCAGCCCACCCCATGCCCGCTCCCAGAAGACATTCATGGACATTCGCTGCTGCCACCTGTGCTGTCCAGACCCCATCACTGGGCATAAAACTCCACCAGCGGTTCTCAAAGGTGAACTCACACAAGAAGTGAATTTCAGTTAATGTCGTTTTTCTCACAATTTCAGATGAAATCAGGAGGAGGACATAGCAGCTAGGCAGAAAGAGAAATGGATCTGCTCTAAGATGATAAGCACAGGGAAGCGTGGGCCAAAATGCCTCACGGCACCTGCAGCTGTGGACCAGCTGAACCCCAGCGAAGATGCCTGCTAATTTTAGATGAGGGGAACTTGCAGTCAGAGCTTGTCGGTATTTGAGGGGAGCTCTGTTCCCACTTGGCCGGATGCTGCAATTCCTTGCACATGGGTATGAAAAAGTCATGGGACAGAAAACTGCACTGACTTCAGGAACAGAAAGAAAATGATGATGATGAGCAAAACAAGGACACCCGGTCCAGTCCGAAGACGTTTGAGACTGAGTTACCTTCCAGTCATGAGCCGAAGTACAAAGCATACTCCTTGAAATTTCCCCTTCTCTTTTACACTGTTGAGCTAGCCACTGCTTGGCTGTTACATAGAGCTCATTAATCCCACACTTCTGACATTATATATATATTGACTTTGCAAGTGTTAAGTCATTCAGGAAGAGAAGAAACTCATATTTGCTTGGTCTCTGCAGAGAAAGACACGAACTAGGAAGTTAAATGCTGTTTTGCTTTCTTGGCTTCACCATATGGGCAAGAGTAGAAGGGAGCTGGAGCTGCTTCCTTTTCCAGAATGAACCCATCTGTGCATAAAACCAGGGTCCCCTTGTGAGGTTTCCAGTGGGAACTGGCATAGCTGACTTTAAGAACTGAGCTTTGATTTCCGGGGGTGCCAGCCCACGTGTGGTTACCCCTGTGACTGTCCACGCCCCTTGGTAATGCCATGCTCCTTCCCAACGTGACGGTGATTGCACTTAAATGTCAGCCCCCAAAAGATAAAAGATGAGATAAAAGTGTTCCAACATATGTATTTTCTCCACTATACAGCCAGTCACATAGCTGCATCCATTTCCGGAAAGTTCTGTTCATTGAACGCTACATTTAACATCAAGACGTTATAGAAAGCAATGAAAAAAAATAATAAAGCACGAAGAAGGTTTTTGTGTTCTAAGAAGGGAAACACTCATTTTTGCCAGGACAAAATGTGTAAAAAGAAAAACAAATTATATTTTAAGAGAAATGAGAATTTCAAAGCAATGCCACCAAAAATGTAGAATATTTTTTTTCTACATCATCTTTAGGCAGAATTGCTTTTGTCAGGAGTGGGAACCAGGTCTTGGCAAGCAATGTCCTCAGGGACAAAAAAATAAAGAAAATTTTTACTTTGGAGTTTGAAATAAACATCTGAGTTTCTAGATGTAGTGATATGCCATTTATACAATTATTTGATCAATCTAAGGACTCACAGCTCTATAATAATGCCTCTTTAAAGTGATCTGTGGTGTCATAAGTTTTCAAATTTTGGTATTTTGATACAAAAAGAATAGAATTTTTGCTACATAAATTATTTTCAAACTTAGTTTTCTGACTACTGAAAATAAAATTGGGTTTTCAAAATGTGGCAAATAAATTCACCGTAAAAAGACCTTTAGCAGGTGTCTGAGAATTTTTATGGCCCCAGAGTGTTATACTTTCTGTAATATATATATTTTTGTAATATATATTATATATATAACATACTATATATATAATCTGTCATGTAGAAGAAATAAGGAAGCCATTAAACTTTTGGTTATTAGTAGTGATATATATACAATTACATTTTTAAATGGCTATTGTCATCTGATTCTGTAGAAAATTTGTCATAAATGCCTAAGTGAATGCCAATGAGTTATTTATCATGTACTAATATTAACTTTCTTTCCCCAGATGCAAAGAGTTTGGCTGAAATGCTCATGAGGTAAGAACAAAACCTAGCATTCTCAGATATCAAGTTCAAAATAATGATTTCCAAGTTGCTTTAACGGTTTTTAAAATAATTGTCTGAAATTGGTGGCACATTTTGTTTCTGACATATAAAGTCCTTTCTGTGTACCAAAATATCCATGTTATGCCTAACAGGAGACATGTAGATATCAAATATTATAGTACTTTTATACACGGCATAGGTAGTTTTCCTGTTGACCAGACTGAACCAGTGGAATGTTTCCCGTTATACTGGGAATAAAAAGGCACATGAGAAGTAAATGGCTTTGGTTTTGCTTTCACCCAAATATACCACCTTTGAGGCTGAGGCTTCTTCCTAACAGAGTTAGCCAAGGGGAAAGAAAACCAAAAAAGGAAATGTGATGTGCACTTCCAAGGAACTGGGATGGTCAAGAAAGATCCTTCTTGCCGTCAGCTACCATGGCTCCTTGAGCACCACTCCACTAGAGTACCAATCACCAACTTCTGCAAATATCTAGTCAACATCTGGTCTTGAGGTCATAGCCTCATACATCAATCTCATATTAGAAGTACGATGAATGACTAGTTGATGAATGACTAGTGGTAGTTGAATGAGTAAGTGAATGTTCACCCCTGTAGAAGACACCCCAGTATTTGCATTTAAGTCTTTTATATTATAATGATTAAACCAAAAGTGAAAAAGGATAACCAGAGTCTGGAAATCAGATAATAACAATGTCAGGGATCCCAATGGTGTTGCCATTTTAGGATATTTACTGTAGGAGAAAAACAGGATGGGGTATGGGGTCTCTCCTATTCCCCACCTCACCATAGGTGGATTTTACTTCCTTCACCATCTTTGCATATAAAATTGGTACTTTTTTGTTATTCACAAAGAACCAATAGCCCATATCACTAGTATCTTTGAAGACCTAAGACAGAGATTGACTACCATTGGCCCATGGATTACATGTTCCACAGATATGTCTGGCCATGCTGTGTTTTAGTTTTGGTTTTTAATTTTTATTTTAGAGAGAGAGAGAACACATGAGTGGGGGAGAGGAGCGGAGGGAAAGAGAGAGAATCTCAAGCAGGCTTCCCCCTCAGCAAGGAGCCAGACACGGGGCTCGATCCCACGACCCTGGGATCATGACCTGAGCTGAAACCAACAGTCAGACATTCAACCGACTGAGCTACCCAGGCACCCTGGCCATACTGTGTTTTAAAACCATGTGAATTGTAGGTAAAGATATGGAGGACTCAGGCTTACTCGGAAATATTGGTGTGAGCAAATAAATAAACATGGATGCCATTTGCCAACAAAGGTGATGCGAACCTATATGAAATGCCATGACTTCATGCTCTAATGAAAGTGTGTACTTGTTTGCTAAGCAAGTCTGGGACATTCTTGTGGTCACATGGAAGGCATCCAGACACATATGTACTTGTGCAGAGCAAATCTGGCAGAACATCTGGAAAACAAAAAACCAGACAGAGTCATGCCTCTGTCTGAATCCCATGACACTGGAACCTGTGACTTCTGACATGCTCAACATTTGTTTGGTTGGAATGAGATGGTATCAGCTTTTCTGAGGTCCTAGAATGCATCCTTCCCCCTTCTTATTAGCTCCAAGCAAGACATCAAAAAGCATCTTCTTCATTCATAGGCCAAGCATGGTGGTTGAAAAACCACCTGTTGAGGAAAGCAGGCATGAATAGTGGTATTTGAGGTTGACAGTTGCCAACATGAAATTAGGAACGTCAAAACTACCAGTTACTCCCACTGAAGGTAGTTGAGGGGGTTTTCCTCCCAAGGGTACAGTGATTGAAAAGGAAGAGAATTTCCAAGCTCCTCAAATAGGCAGGGTTTTATGGGATTTATTTAGAAGTAAAAGCAGCGCTTTTAATCAGTTCAGTCTGAGTTTGGCAGGTTAGTGGGGCCAAGCAACAAATGTGTTGTCATCTACCTGGAGATCTGAGGGCCAACCATGTTGAGAATGTAGTCTGGAAAATCCAGGCAAGTCCTAGCCATTGGTACAGAGGAAGCTACTGAGGTCCTGTCTTGGATCTTCACCGCTGCTTGCATGGGAAGTTGAGGACTGAGCCGGCTGGTGCAGAAGGACACGAACCACAGGCCTATGCTGTAGCCCCGTGTTACCACCGGCTGGTTTGTGATCTTGGGCAAGTTATCTACCCTACTCTCCTCATCTAGAAATAACAATTTGAAATCGCTCCCAGCTCCATCATTATGTGATCTTATGAAGATAATGTATTATCTGACCATGTTCCACAAAAAAAGTATCTGTGTACTTTAGTGGGATTAGCTGTCCTAGGGCCAGAAAGGCATATGTGACTGTAGGACAGATACCTATAAGCTGGTGCTGGGGTGTCTCCCACAGGGTGTCATCTCCCATCACTGGGCTTCGTGCTTCTGGACACTCATCTATTTCACCCAAGCAAATCGCCCCACAGAGAGAGAGAGAAGAGAGACTTCACCTACCCTGGCCAGATAGAAAGAAGTTTCCTTTTTTTGTGATTAGGCAAAAAAAAAAAAAAAAATTAAAGAAAAATACCAGACTTCTAAGAGATAAGACTAGCCCGGTCTAAGGCATTAGCCAATACATGGCTAATATCCAAAGACCAGTATTTTATTTTTAATTTTTTTTTAACGTTCATTTATTTTTGAGACAGGGAGAGACAGAGCATGAACGGGGGAGGGTCAGAGAGAGAGGGAGACACAGAATCTGAAACAGGCTCCAGGCTCTGAGCTGTCAGCACAGAGCCCGACGCGGGGCTCAAACTCACGTACCACGAGATCATGACCTGAGCCAAAGTCGGACGCTTAACCAGCTGACCCACCCAGGCGCCCCTAAAGACCAGTATTTTTAAGAGCTAGCTGTAAGTGGAAAAAGGTGGAGAAAGGTTCCAACTGAGAATTTAAATAAATGTTGCTTTTTTAATGTTCATATTTTTATTCACAGAGTAACAATCATCACCCACTCAACTATTATAATGAGGTATGGCCCTGAGATCCCTACAGTTATTCTAAACTTAAAGAAAGCTTCATATGATATTTGGGAAGGCAGGTGATGTGCAGCTTCCTTCATTTGTTTTTTATTCCCCATAAATCTTAAGGAAATATTAACTTTAAAGAGTTGTAACAGCTATGAGTAGTTCATTGGCTAAGCCAGAAATACCATCCTCTGTGAACCAGGGTCAGCTGTCTGTCATTTTAATCCGACAACTAGATAGCAAATGGATGGTGAAAGATTATATTTCAATAATAACTAACAAAAATTTAGCATGACCCCACATCATACAAAATGTGCAGTTTTGTTTCCGCAATGAGAACATTCATAATCTTTAGGTCACAAAGGAGGTTTCTTCTAGTAGCCTTTTTTTTTGAAAGTTTGTTGCTGTTTTAATGACCAATTATTGTAATTTCGGAGAATCAGCTTTCCTATAGCAATAGACTATAAAATATGGCAGTCGTATTAAGGTGAGACCTAATAAACCTGTAGAATGAGAAGAATATTACTGCCTCTGGGACATATCACTCCGGTCCCACTGTACCCCCAAAACAACCTGGTTTATTCAACAAGCGTCAACAAATATTTATTGAGCACCTCCTCCTGCCACATACTGCCCTAAATCCCAGGGATTAAAAGGGTACAGAATAGAAGGAAATATCCCTTGTGGAGCTCATATTCCAGTGGGAGAGACAGATCACAAATAAGTCAATTAAATGTATGCTCGACAGTAGTAAGTGTTGAGGAAACAAAATTAAAGGAAGGATGGGGAGGCGGAAAGTGTCAGCAGAGCCCATAGCTGGGCAAATCTGGCTGCCACCTGTATCATCAAGCCCTGAAGCAAGGGAGGGAGCCAGCCACGTGGCTATTGGGATCCGGGTAGGGGATGTTTCCTCCAAGCGAAGGGAACAGCAAAAGGAGAGAAGAACAATTAGCTCCTGAATCTCAAGGCTTGTTGGGCCATCCTCTTGCCTTCCCACTGCAGGGCTTGACAGCATGCGCTCCTTCAAGACGGAGGGGAAGTTTATCTCCAGCTTAGATTGTCTTTGCTCATAAACTTGAACCATATTCTAAGTCCTTGGGCCAACTGCCGTAGTGCACAGCAGTCACGTAGCCAGCTTCCTGTGACAGTCTGACAGTGGACCCCTTATTGTTAAGTAGGGTCTGTGCTTCGGTTCGTAGTGTTAATGGAACAGCCGCTGGCTGCCTCATAACTATTCATGATGAGCAGAAGGAACTAGCTCACGTTTCTATTTCTGGTGCAAGGACAAGCTCAAGTCCCTGGTGGAGTTTCTAAACAGACCTTCCGGATACTCACAGAGGAGTAGTTTCCCATCTGTTTTTGTGGAAATAGAGCTTGTCTAAACATGACATAACTACAGCCCCCAAGTCACCAATATGTTCTTCATCTTATACTAAGTATGTGAATCTTTGCTTTAAAACACACACACACGTGCGCGCACACACACACACACACACGCACAAAGTGAAAACGTAGTTAAGTAAATAATTTTAAAAAGTATATAGACCATGTGAAAAATTCAGGCCACACGTTTGAATTTGGGCTCTGCGTAATTAGCATGATCTAGCTACATAACCCACTTACTCATCTGCAGAGCAAGAAATCTGGTTCAAGATCAAGTCCTCAATAAGGAAGGTGCACCTTTCAGAAGCTGTTGTTTTTGTAGGTTGTTTTGTTTATACTCAAATGAAGGAAGAGCCATTATAAAATATTCAGAATATTAACACAGACTTCAACATACAGATGTCTTCAGGGGGTGTTGGGTGAACTTGACCTTCAGAGTATTAATATTCCTTCAGCCACAGGGTTCAAGGGTAGATGAGTCCTCATCAACAAAAAAGGATCTGGGGTTCCTGGTGAATGCTTAGTTGGGAAGAAAAGCATTTAAGATGTAGTATGGATGCCCCCTTTATTATAATCTACTAAAAGCAACTAACACAAAAGTAAAGCATTAAGTGAAGTAGGCTCCAGAAATCTCTCTCAAAGTAGATTTTGGTAATTATTGAACTAGATTTATGGATGCCGTAGTTTATCATGATGAATTATTCTGAGTGACTGCTGCTCCTTAGAGGGTGTTCTAATATGCAGTTGACCCTGGACAATGCAGGGGTTAAGGGCACTGGCCCCCCTACACACAGTCAAAAATCCACATAGAACTTTTGATTTCCCCAAAACTTAAGTACTAATAGCCTACTGTCGACCAAAAGCCTGAGCGATAACATAAACAATCAATTAACACATATTTTGTATGTTATACGTATGATATACTGCATTCTTATGATAAAGTAAACCAGAGAAAAGAAAATGTTATTAAGAAAATAGAAAGGAAGAGAAAATATTACAGTCCTGGACTGTATTTCTTGAGAAAAATCCACACGTAAGAGGACCCATGCAGTTCAAACCCATGATGTTCAAGGGTCAACTGTGCATTATTTTAAAATCTTCTCAATTCTTACAATTCTGTAGAAACTGAACAATCGCTCCTATCATGTAGATTTCTCCTTTTTTTAACGTTTATTTATTTTTGAGAGACAGAGAGAGACAGCGTGAGCAGGGAAGGGGCAGAGAGAGAGAGGGAGACACAGAATCCGAGCCCGACTCCAGGCTCTGAGCTGTCAGCACAGAGTCCAACACAGGGCTCGAACTCACGGACCACGAGATCGTGACCTGAGCCAAAGTCAGATGCTCCACCGACTAAGCCACCCAGGCTCCCCTAGATTTCTAACTAAAGCCTTTATTGACTTTTTTGCATTTTTGTGAAACATGCAGTGTTTTTTGTTTTTTATTTTTTTTTATTGTAGGCTGTAACTGAATTTGATTATACCATGCCATTTTAGTACCTTTTTACATTTCCTTCTAGAAGACAGCTCGCTCTAAGAGTAATTTTCTGGTACACAAATTCTTACGGTAGTTTGGGTTTTTTTTTTTTTAATTTTAAAACGTGATATCAGTTAGGATAAACTAGTGCCAGGGAAGCTAACAAGGTTTATGATTTGTTACTAGAACAAAAATAAAATGACACCATATATAAATACAAATCCATTAGTAGATCCCCTACCCAATGAGCAGCGAGCACAAATGCTTCCTCTGTTGCCATCACTGGAATATCTCATGTCTGACAAATAAAAATGCTGCTGGTTTAAAAATCATTTTTTTTTTTTGTTTTACTTAGCTTTACACGAGAGGGGAAATTCTGAAGGTTCCATCAATATGGAACCAATGTCTATTGACAATTTTCACTTTCTGAACCTCACAACCAATTGCTGAAACTTAATAAATATTATTTGAATGAAGGAAGAAATCTTTTTTTTTTCTTTCTCCTTTTCCCCTTGTCCTTCCTGGCTTTTTTCAGTTGATGTACAAGCACAGATTGGCATCATGTAACTCTGTTTGTTAAGGCACCCTCTGTCTTGTATTCCCAGTAAGAATACCCGGACTTCGGATACCTTGAGCAAGCAACAACAAACCTTGAGGATGCACATTGACATACCCAGGGCTCAGCTTTTGATCGAAGAGAGAGACACAATGGAGACCATCGGTAAGGTGCCCTGTCTGTGGTTTCACACAGTGTGGCTTCTATGGCCATGCCCTCTCAGCCAAAATCCCGTAAGTTACGGGAATGTCTTGAGGGCCACGCGAGCAAAGTTAGAAGACAGTTCATTGTTACTGAGGAGAATAATAAATACCAGCAAATGGGGGTTGGGAGAAAGGAGCTTACACATACCTCAGAGGTCACCTAAAACAGAAGTTCCCCAACTTTGATCCATGTTGGATCTTTCTTGGGGAGACTATTGGTGCCTCTCCAAAGAACAAACACCTGCAAACAAATAAACCTAGAAGGGCCATGCACGAAAGCCCCATCTTGGAAATCCACTCAGTGCCTTCTTCTGCTCCAATAAGGCCTCCACTAAAGAAAATGTCCAAACTCTACTTAGCACTTAACACACAATGGTCTTTGTACAGACTGTCTTTTCTCTATCCCTCAGCACCCTGTAGACACCCTGGAATGGGTTCCTTCACAGTGCTTTGGGAAATTCCCAGGTCCCCGTTTCACAATCACAAATCAGACACCTGGAGAGCTTTTGTGGCTGGTTTTCTCAGAACCCTGCTGTCTTGACTTCTTCCAGCCCTTTCCATTCGAAGTCTGCCATCCCACACTGCCTTCCAACACAGTGCTATTTATTCCAGAATCAGAGACTTTGTATTTCCACTGCAAGGATGATCAGAAGAATAGCTAACATCTACTGAGGCCTCTCTAATGTCACATACTTGTAAAAGCACTTTATGGATGTAATCTCATTTAACCCTCAATCAACATAGGAGAAAGGCACTCCTTTATAACTGGGGCATCGAGAGTTTCTATAGCTTCCAGGTCACATAGACAGGAGTAGAACCCGTGCCCGGCCACCAGCTTAGCCTCCTGTAACCGTCACCACCTACTTCCATATCAACAAGCTACTTCCCAGAACCCCTCACCTTTAAAGTATCACTCAGCTTTCCAGTAGCCATGGAAACAGACCCAGAGGCAGGTCACCCAGTCTGCCCCTTTGCAAACTTCGCTCTGTTTGTTCTGGACCATGTTCACTGGCACTTGGTCCCAGGGCAACTCTATCCTGTGGTTTGGCTAAGACTACCCAACTCCTGGAACCTATTCTAGGAAGCTCCTGCCAGAAAAACAGTGGTAAATGGCCAGATGGGCAGAACATCTATGCTATTCCTTACCCCCTCCCTGCTTGATTATGTTCTAATAGACTTACAGTCTCCTAAATTCTAAGGCCTGGGATGCTCTTGCTGGATTTAAGTTTGGTCCAGGCATCATAGCAGTTGGGGAAGGTTGGTGAAGCCCAGTGTGGCCCTCGATCAACCAAATTCAGTTAAATACCACCCATGTTGTATGAGGAATCACTACTCATCCTAAAATACCCGAGATTTTATTAGCTAGCTCACATCAGGACAAAGCACCCTGCCTTGTTTTTGATAATCTTTACTTTTCAGTAGTAGAGCTGAAATCTCTTTTATTGAACTCAATAGGTTGGGCATTGAAACCAAAATTTCCTTTGAAACGTGAGTTCAAAAATCAAAATGTACTTCCTTTGACCTTATAATATACTTACAACATTTGGTAAATGTTCCTCATCAGACTTCTCAATCATTGTACCCATGGTGGTTAAAATAGATAGGTAGTCGTTACTGGCCTAACACCAGAGAAGGGTCTGCCCACCATTTGCAAACAGAGCAAAGTTTGCAAAGGGGCAGACTGGGCAACTTGCCTCTGGGTCTGTTTCCATGGCTACTGGAAAGCTGTACTACCAACCTTTAGCCAGAGATGTGTCATAGTCTTCATGGGATCATCTATCGCCAAGAGTCGTTTATCTCCTGGTGATGCCTGACAGTTGGTGGATGGCACTTGCTAATTATTGGGAAGTAGAAATGTGATGCTTTAAAACACGCCGGGGTCTGACTACCAGCATCCAATACAAACGTGCCATTAATTTCTAGCCAGAATGAATGGTTAACCTCACAAACTGATAGGCACCTGAAATTTCCCATTAGAAGTTTGTAGCTTATCCCCGCAGATAATCTGCAGGGCTCTTAGCAGGGCTCCATGTTGGAGGCCATAACATGTCAGTGTTATTAATGAAAAATGAGTGTAGCTGTCAGACTTCTGATGCCGGGTCCAATTGCAGGAACCTGTTTCTGTAGAAAGGCCACCTCAGTTGAGGGCCGATGAAGTCTGTGGCACGACCCCCACGCCGAGCCCAGGCTCCTGCCGCAGGACCCACCCATGCTGTATCACATGCTGTGATGCCAGCAGACATCCTGGCAAGGTTTCCTCTATTTCCCTGCCAAGAAGTTTTATTCTAACTTCAAGAGGCTTTCCTCTCCTGCCAGAGCCTGAGTAATTGGATTTTGCAAGGTTCATTCTGTTCAGAGCCTTTTTTGGGCACAGAAGTCTAGCTGTGTTGTTTATGACTTCCACGTCACCGCTCCGTGTCCAGGCACACTCTAGCGTGGTCCCAGCTGACTGATAAACTCATATGAACAGCATCCCGGGCTGCGGTGCTTGAAAATGTATGAATATATCCATATATCCTAAGGGAAGTTTCCCTTGGAGTAAAAAAGCTCTTAAGAAAGCGTGAAAAGTATCACAACAAAGTAATGAAAAATGTTGAGGCAACCGAATAATGACACGCAGCTCAACCAACTGCTTCCTTTCCAAGCCCTAGAATGCTCCAGACTCATCTGAACCAGGGCTCCTCCTTGTCTAACCTTCAAATGCCAATTGGGCTTGGAAATCTGACAAGTGAGTCATTCTGAAAAGTCAATTAAAGGATATTCTAGGGTAATTAAAGCTCAGAAGAGGTGGGAAGAAAAGGAACGTAGCTCAGAACCTTTAAAACAGAGGAATCCATAAACTCTGAAGACCAGCCCTTGTCTTCCCCTCCCCTCACCCCAACCCCAAACATTGGCCAGGTTCGGCGTGAGAGCCACCCAAGTGTAGACAGCCTCAGCAGTGTTTTTCCAGTACTGAAAACAGGGCTTGTTTTTGATGGCAACCTCATCACTGGTGGTGTCACCATCTCTGGTGACATCTCGGGTGAGCCTTTGGCAAACACGTAAATCCCAAACTCTGTCCAACAGGTGGTTCCGACAAGCCTCCCCAAACGAGTGTTTGTTTGGTAAGAAGACCCTTCTGTGTGGTCACCCTCTTTCATTCATGCTTCGAAAGCCAGCTCCTAAAGATAATCTATATTTAGCGTTCGACAGTGATTCCAATACAGGGCTTGAATTTGGGGGTTGTTTCTGCTCCTTTAGATGAGGTGATAATTGTTGCCATGAGCAATCACACAAGGAGCTAGGGGAGAGAAGGCAGGGGAGCCGTTTAAAGGGGTAAACATGTCTGGTTTCCTGTGTTCCTGCTGTTCTGCAGACGATCGCTCCACGGTCCTGTTAACGGATGCTGACTTTGGGGAGGCGGCCAAACAGAAGTCTCTGACGGTGACACACACAGTGCACTATCAGTCAGTGTCACAGGCCACCGGGCCCCTCGTGGATGTGTCGGACGCGCGGCCGGGAACGAGTAAGTGGTCCGACAATACAAACTGTGTGGGTGGTACCGATGCTGAGAAGATGCTGACGCTCTGTCCCTGTCCAACGAAAGCAGGGCTCGTTGGCCCTGTGCCTACGAAACAAATACGTACGATAATATCTCTAATTGGGACATGGGAGTTTTTACTGTTTGATCTAAGCTGGCGTTCAAACTATGTCACTGGAGGCCAATAACCCTTGGTGTCGATTCACTATCAAAGTGCCAGAAATTTCAGGTCAAGGTAATTTTTTTTTTTGATTTGGACGACGCGGGAACGGGGAAAAGTAATTAACATCAGTGAGTATCCACTCTGCGCCAGGATTAAGATAAGCAGGTTATGGCAAGTGTGTTATCTGTAAGGCAGCCCTGCAAGGTGCCTACTTAGAATAGATATGAATAGATACGATAGCCGCTATGTTACAGATAAGAACGTGGACTCTCAGAGCAGTTAGGTAAACAGCCTGACATTGTACACACAATGTGTAGGGAAGCCAGGGTTTCACTGAGGATCTGTCCGTCCCTGGAGTTTATGTTTTCTCCTGAACACACTATTTGAGAAAAACTATAGTTCTGGCAAATCCGGGGATTATATTTGACTTAGTTATTAATATCTGCATTCATAATATACAGGAATTAATTACTGCAATGAAATTAAATACCCTAATATGTATCTAGAGCTTATTAATTAGACATTCTTATTCCTTCATAATTGAAATTGTTTCTAAATCTCTTTAAGAGACTGAGAAATTGATGTCCCGATTATTATCTTTCGGAAGCTTTGATGTCTAACTTTTAATCTCTAATCGCTCTGCAAAAATTTACATTCTCGGAGTGTTATAATTAGGAAAATAAATAATATAATGTTAAAAGCTGTTATTCATACATTCTGACTTGTAAAGCATTTGTGAAATGTACTGATGTCATGAAGCAAACCAGGTGATTCCTAAATAACTTTGTAATATGCAAGAAAACAGTTTCAGCTGTTACTGAAATTCATTTCAAAAACTGTCCTCAAGAACAGGCTGAAGAAATCTTCTGTTTCCCCCTTTCGTCTAGCCTCACCCCTTCCTTCCTTGATGACATCAGCACACACTGAAGACATGAATGGGCCATGAGTGGGAATTAACTTTGCTTGGGGGTGTGTGAGTGAGAGCTTTGCTTTAGAAAGTGCTTCATAGTCCTTGACCCTCTCTCTGGCTATTGGCTTTCCCATCATGATCTGCCTGGTCCAGCTTCTGTATGCTTCAGGACACGGCACTGATGGATTTCTGAGACACTTATTGCTATTCAGTGAGGGAAGAATTACAGACCCAGGGGGACTGAAATGGAAGGATCCTTGACCTCAGAATTCCCTCAGCCCAGTCAGCGTGGAAGCTAATGGAGACATTGGCAGGAAAATAGGCAAGAGGCAGAGAAAACATGACAGATGCCCAGATAGTGGTTCCCAACCTTTCGTGTGCATCAGAATCACCCAGGGTGCCTGTTCAAAATACCCATTCCAGAACTCCATCTCCAAAGATTCTGATCCACTTGGTCTAGGGTGGGGCCCAGGAATCTGCATTGTAACAGACATTCTGGGTCATTCTGATGCTGACTGTCTGGAGCCCTCACAGAAAAATACTTCCCCAAGTGTTAGACATGGGTCCCTGCCACTTAGCACAGGGGGACAGGACCTCTCAAGCTTGCCACTCTCATAGCCCGTGACTTCTTTCTGCCAGGTAAAATGAGCGAGCTTCCCCACCTTCCTTTCAATGTTCAACTAGCAGAGGAATGCACAAAGGCCAGTCATAATAGGAAGGAAACAGTCACACTAAAGCACTGGGAGCATCCCAACTGCATGATCACCACCACCACCTCCCCAACTAATGGAAACATTGATTCAGTGACATTCAAAATATCAACAGAGGTGTGAATGTTGGTCATAAGCAGAAGCGATAACCAGCAAGAGGCAAGTGGCAGGGCCAGAGGCACATAGAAGGGGAGTGTCCGAGTGTCTCATACCTATAATGCTGTAAGCATAGTTGGGGAACTTTAAGGATTCCTGCATTCAGACTCAAAAATATTTATTAAGGTTTTACTTTCCATATGGCCCAGTGATGGGGGTACATCATGAGATGCAAAAAGGCATTCATTTCATCTCAGTAGAGGAATTGGACATTAACCAGGGAACTCAAGCATTTTTTATTTACCTATAAGGACTAGGACTAGGACGTGATGGTGAGTGGGGGGAGGGGGGGCCGTGTGGGGATGATGGGAGGGGCTACTTCAGATCCAACTCTGGGAAGATCCGTCACAGAGTTGAAAATCTGAGTCCAGGCCCGGAGCTGGCCTGCCAGGCAGGGGAAACAAGAGGCAATGGCTCCTAAGGCATGTTGGGGCAGCAGCATCACTGGAATGCCATGGGCAACAGGGAGGAGCCAGAGGAAAGAGCCAGCCTGGTCGCCAGGTCTCCTGGTCCAGCCTCATGAGTTTGCACTCCACTCTGCAAGTGTTGGGATGAGTTGGCAGAGTTCAGTCTGATGATCACATCACACTGAAGCATCCACAGCTTACAGAACGATGCTTCTTTCGCTTGTGACGAGCTTCATCCAGTAATGTTTACAAACATTAAGCAAATCTACTCAACGTCATGCATCAGTCTCTAGTTCAAAAGGAAAACACAGAACTATTCATGTACCATCTGCACCACATTCTCTACTAGGGATCATTTTTTCATTAAATGTTCCCTCTGGAACCACATTACGAGGCCCTAAGAGCCTCCCATTTCCCATTTTGAAGTGGAAACAGTGGGTGACTGGCCCCCCAGCAGATGAGCCCCAGCAGAAGTCTGAAGCTGGGAGCTTTGTGAAGCCCGGTTCACTGCTTGTGTCCTGCACCCCAGAGCTTGTCACCTGTGCCCGGCGGTTCACCTGTGTCATCTCAGATCCCGTGTGGCAGTCTCTGCACACTGCAGTTTGGCACATTTGCAGAGGCCGATTTATGATCTATTTCCTCGACTGCAGAAGACACTATTACTCTGTTCTAATTATACTAGGACTGTGTCACCATTGTGGGAATTCTTTAGTTATAAGCAGAGCATCTACAATATGTTGTCTGCACATTATAATGACTGCATGATAGAAGTTGTGTTTCTAGGCATTTTGTTTAGTTTTCCAGAGTTGCACCAAAGATTCATTATGAGGATAGGAGAAATCACAACAATTGACTGTTGAGCTCTCCAGCCGGTGAAAATAGATGCCCTGGCTGTATCTGCAGCTCTGTTCGCTTCCCTGTCGCTCTTGTGGATGAGGGTACACTTGAAAGTGGGGGTCTGATGGTGTCCGTGTCTGTGTCCGCAACCCCCCCCCAACTCCAGCCACAAGGTCTGACACATGGTAGGCACTCAATAAATAGATTTAAATATCAACCAACTGCCAAGTTCTGAAATCCGAGTAGAAGGGGTGGAAAAGAAAGGATGTTCAGCATTTTAAATAAACAGGACTCGGGAAGTCCATTTGGCCCCTTTCTTTGTTCTCCATTCCCTGGAGATCCTGAGGAGATCCATTTCCTAAGATGTCCTGAGACATCTAACCGGCTAAGTGTCTGTTTGCTAGATGATCAGATGTTTGTAAGTATGTGCACAGTCTCTCTCCAGCTCACTTTGTGGAGACTTACCAATGAGATCATCACAGGAGAACTTAAATTAACTTTCTTACTCAAAAGATGTGCAAGGATACAAAGACACGTGAAATGATATGTGTTCGACTTGGTCCAGGTTTTTGGGTCATTTGAACCTGGAAGTCATCCCTTGGTTCACCAGCCACCCATCTGGGCCGAGAGCATGTACAAGCGCCCTTGGTGCATGAAAGGGCTAGACCAGGAATGAGTGGGAGCTCCTGTCCTCACCAGCTCTACTTTTCAGCTCTTTTCTGAAGCATGGGGAACTCTCCAGCATCTGGCTTTATGATGTTCAATGGGTATTTTTTTTTCTGCCAAACCTTCTCTAAATTGAGTTTCAAGCCTTCCTGATCAACCTACCAAATGTCCCTCCACCCTCTTCCCAACAAACAGAATGTGTTCCAATCCTTACCAAGTGTTTGGCACTCAGGAATCGTAAGCCAGGCCCCAAGATCTACAAGGCCCCATCACCACCATGTCTCACAACAGCCCTGCGGGTGGGTGAGATGATAACCCCACTCTCAGAGATGAGGGAAGTGGGCACGTCTGATGAGCTCACAGCCAGCGAGTAGTAAAACTGAGTCAAAGGCAGACAACTTAACTCCAAAGCTCCTCCTCAACTGCTCCGTGTTGCTGTTGAGTGGAGACCATGATTCCCAGGGGATATCTACGGACTGAGTAGACTTCCATGTCTACATAAGAAGAGTTTACAACATGGATGGAATCTTTTTTTGTTTAGACTCTGAAAGCACATGCACACTCCATCCATCACCCGGAATGGTACTAGACATCGTCCTGCAGGAAAATACCTGATGGGGTGAGGAGTGTGCCATGTGTAATGAGCCCTTGATAAATACTTGTTCGTTATGCAATGGGAATGTTCAGGCCTCCACAGCGTCATCACCATGTGAAGCTGAGCCCACGGCACCTACAAGATAGGACTGGGAATAGCAGGGAATAAAAACAGATTAATACCTAGATCACAGTACACATGACATGTTTTATAACCCTATTATCCCCCAAATCCTCTCTTATCCTGAATTCAGGATGATTAAAATAATTTGATTCAATGGGCAGAAAAGCTTGATTTAGGTTTAGACCCAGTGTTCAAAAGCCAAGAGTTATTTGTATCACTTACCTTCTAATTTGTTGGCTGTTTAGCAAGCATGATGGCTCATCACTAAGTTTTATTTATATTAGAATGTTGGGGAGCCAAATAAAATGCTTTCTATGCAAGGACAGTAAATCTCAATGTGTATTTCCTTAGTAGCTTAGCTGGTAAGACCTACAAAGAAGGTTACCAAGTGGAATCCAAGTCAGATTTTTATTTTAGCTGCTATCATAGGAGTTATCATACAGAAGAGTTCAATTGAGGTACAAAACAGCTCCCAAAACCTGATTATTTTTAAAAAATGTGTCAACTACCTCAATATTCTACCAACTGAGATCATTTTGCCTCTAGGAGGCTTGCTTAGAGCAGGACAGAACTGCAAGCTGTGGTTCAAGGAAAGTAATACCATGACCTATATTCCCAACATTATCAGGCCATTGGTAAAACTGTCCTCATCTAGAAGGAAAAAAAAGGATAATGAACAAAATTAACTTAAAAAGAGTTCTAGCTTTGAATAGAGACTGATATGCATAACTTGACCATGGAATTTTCCACATAGGGAGATCTCAGTGAGAAAGGGGTAAGGTCCTGCCCCACTGTGGGTGGGCAGGCTTGGTGGGAGGAAACACGGCAGGGGGAGAGGGATGGGAGTGAGGAGAGTACGTCCTTGAAGTGAGAAGATCAAACTGACATCCCCGCCCCTGCCCAAGCATCCATGCCAGGAGTAAATCTGATCCACGGCTGTCTTTGCAAGAAACTGAAAGAGGAATAAAAATGTGAATCCTCAAATCTTATGTAAGGGACTGGGTACTTTTCTGGAAAAGATTCATTAGCATTTAAATAACAAGCCCCATTTATCGAAGCTCTCCCTATGAAGTCCATAGTACCTGGAAGATATTTAGCCTCCTACCCATGAGAATGTTTTTCTGTCTCTTTGAGGACCTCTCTCCTAGCATTTCAGTGGAGAAAATGCAATTATCATTCATACCTTGCTGTCCAGAGAGCTTGGTGCTCGAGCATAACACATTTACATTCTAATCAAGGCAAAAAAAAAAAATATCTTCCAATAAAGTCTTCTGTGGAATTTTGCAAGTAAGTGATGAAATGTGTCTTAAAATCAATGCCCCAAAGAATATGCACCAAGACGAAGCATTTTGATGACCCAGGAAATCTTAAAATATATCGATTTGGCTGCCATCTTAATGCTTGTCTCCAGCATTGTAGAATGATGGATTAGGTTCAAAGCCCAATAACTATAATTTTCCAAAAAGAAGAAAATCTTCCATTTAAAAAGAAAGTCATTTCACTACATTCAATTGTCTGCCTCCCATGATCCAACATGGCATTACACACAAGCCAGTGTCATGGTGGACACTGTATTAGACACTTAGATGTCCAGCATGAGGACATGTGTGGTCAAGTGACGGGCAATCTCTGAACCAAAACATGGGGTCTTGGGCTCCATTTTTACCACTTAATAGCTGTGTCACTTTTCCTCTCTGAGCTTCCATTGTCTCATCCATAAAGTGACCCTGGGCTGAGTGTATCCATCCAGGGGCCTATGTGTACTGGAGATCATCATGGGCTCTGTGAATGGACCGAAGGATGAACATCCTTACCCCTACCCTGGAGCAACTTCCAGGCCTATGAAAACACATAAGTAAGTCACTGTAACAATGCCAAGGAATGGCCCCCTCAGCGTTGATCTTCTGACACTGCCTCATTAGGGTTGAGCAGTAAATATAGACTGTTGTGTTTAAAAGTCTCCAGGACATTTTGAAATATAACTGCATAAAATTCCTTTTTTAGAAGCAGAGAATTCAGTGGTGTAAAAGGCCCATCTAGGACCTTATGTTGCCTATAGGCCAGAGCCCAAGAAAAGGTAACTGAGCCTCTCTATTCCCTATTCCACGGGGTTCTAGAAAAGACAGTGTTGCTTGTCCACTCCAGTGTCCCCCTCAAAGAGCTGAACTAAGAACTCTGTCCACTCATTGACCTGCTGTCTTTGGTTCCAGATTTAGAGAAAATGAAACCAATCTGGTGCCAGCCTCTGTATATGTAAATCTCTGGTTTTAAGGAAGGCAGACGTATGAAATCCAGATACCCATTAACCGTGTGTTCTCCACATTGAATGACCCACATCTTTGACAAAGTTCAATTCCATTGAAGACATATGTTACCATATGCAAAAGACTAAGTGAGTATTAGGACAAGAGGGTGTCACCATCTCGGTCTAGGAACTTGAAATTTAGTTGATGAGTAAAACAGCCCTGATCAAGGCAATGAGTAAATATAAAACCACAATAACACAGGAGATGCCTGGAGCTGCTGTAACAACATACCACAAACTGGGTGGCTGAAAAGAACAGAAATCTGTTGTCTTCTGGGAGCCAGAAGTCCAAATTCAAGATGTCAACATGCTCCTTCTGAAACCTGTCAAGAAAGATCCTTCCTTGCCTCTTCCTAGTTTCTGGTAGTTGCTGCTGACAGTCTTTGGCATTCCTTGGCTTGTAGCCCCAGCACCTCAATCTCTACTTCCATTGTTCCGTGGCATTCTCCTCTCCTGTTCTTATAAGGACACTAGTCCTGTTAGATTAAAGGACTACCCTGGTACAGTCTGACTTTATCTTGACTAATGACATCTACAGTGACCCTATTTCCAAGTAAGGTCACATTCTGAGGTACTAGGGGTTAGGATGCGGACATACCTTTTGAGGGGACATGAGTCAACCCATAACAACACCTTAAGGTAGGAGAACCATTAAAAAAGAGACCACGTTAGAGCATATTTGGCCACGCGTGGAAGATGGTGGCTATTCTCTGGAAGTTTAAGTGATGTGCGTTGAGCCACAAAAACATTAAGGGCCAAGAGAAAGGTTTGAATCCATAATTCCTGAGTCCAAATCTAACATTCTTTACCCCACAGGACTTTTTAGAGTGCTTAAGTATCACATAAATGTCTCAGACCACAAGAGAAAGGAAATGAATCGTCTAGACAAAAACAGAAGGAAAGGCTTCCAGGATGCATGAGTCTTACAGGGGCGTCTTAAGGCTGGTGGGGGTGGGGGGGCAGGGGAAGAACCACCCTCAACACTTTGATCACAACTGATCATACTCCTAGAGACTAAGACATACATTGTTCTTGGCCTCTTCACAGATCCTACCACCAGGAGGAATGCCAAGGCAGGACCTACAGCAAGAAACCGGTATGCCAGCCAGTGGACCCTCAACAGACCCCACCCCACCATTTCAGCACACACCCTCACCACAGACTGGAGGCTGCCGACGCCCAGGGCTGCGGGATCAATGGACAAGGAGAGTGACAGTTACAGTGTCAGCCCCTCACAAGACACAGGTAGGGGTCTGCACGCCTCCTCCTCAACCCTGGGGACGGGCACAGCCCTCAGATAGCCTTCAAAGGCTCCTCCTTATGCTCTTTCAAGGCCACTTTCAAATTGTTAGGCTGTTTTTTAACCAGTATTAATACAACCATGCAGCATTGATGATATCCAGGGCCTGGTGATTTCTGCAGGGCAAAACCAACAGGCATCTCAGATGTCCTGAATCTCAGACTCATGCTGTCCTCTCCTTTGAGTTCCTACCCCACTGAGAGAAACACAGATACTTTAAAATGCTCACCCAAACTGTTGCAGTAGGTTCTGAATATACTCTGAGGGCACGTGACCCGCTACCGTCTCTCGGTTTAAGACGTTGCACTGGAGGTGTCATGGCAAGGTCATGGCACCCTCTATAGGGAACATGGGCTGATCCTTTTGACAATTCAACAGGGGTTGATTATAAGGTAAGTCATCCAGTCTGTGCCATCAACCACCAAGATTTCACTTCTGAGAGAAGACAGGACCTAAGAATAGCGCTCGGTTGCCCCAGCCCCCAACCTTAACTCTAGAAAAGAAATTATATCTAAACCTAATAGCTGTAGGAAATTTGAATACTCATTTTCTTTTGTTCTGGCTGATATACTTCAAAAATAATGTTCCAAAGGTGGAGTGTTACCCTGTGCATTTATTTTTATGGCTGTTATTTCTCTTAGAAGAGTCTCAGAGTTGCACAGAGGTGATTCAAAACTTTTTCGTGTGTAAAATACAGATTCCTCTGGCCAAGATGCACCTCCTTTTGTCCTGGGGGTTTCCTGCGCCCCACAAAGGGTGGCAGTCACAGAGGATGAGTCCAAGGGATCAGGGGCCATTCTTCCCACTGGCCAGTTTCGTGCAGAATCACGGCTTCGTTTCTAACCACTGCCGTGTCTTCCTCGCAAGCTGAACTGCAGAGCTCAAATCATTCGTGTCAATTAAAGTCCCTGCAGAACAGAGTGATCCGCAAGTCAGAGCAGGGGGTGGACACGGCCATTCATTTACACGACACTCCCAATCATCTTAACTAAACGCAGAATTTTTTAAGCATTGCTGATTGACGCGCGTGTCCCAGGCTGGGAGCATCTGACTAACGCGACTGTGCTGAAACAAAGCTTCCTGAGCCCACTTTACTGAGACGTAAAACACAGGCCCCACGGTGACCGAGGCAGTTCTCGGTCAATGACCCAGGACCCTGCCGGCGTGTACCATGATCTGGGAGAAACGGCCACAAGCCAGAGAAGGCCATCCAGTCGGTGCGACCGTAAAGCAATAATTTATCCGTCTCGTTCTCTCTTTTTACGCTATAGATCGAGCGCGAAGCAGCATGGTCTCCACAGAAAGTGCCTCCTCCACTTATGAAGAACTGGCCAGGGCCTACGAGCACGCCAAGATGGAAGAGCAACTGAGGCACGCCAAGTTCACCATCACAGAGTGCTTCATATCAGACACATCATCTGAACAGTTGACGGCAGGGACAAACGAGTACACGGACAGTCTGACCTCCAGCACCCCTTCAGAATCGGGGATCTGCAGGTTCACTGCATCCCCCCCCAAACCTCAGGATGGAGGTCGAGTGATGAACATGGCGGTTCCAAAGGCACATCGGCCAGGTGAGAAAAGAAATGCACGGACCACTGTTTAGGAGACTTGTCTTCCTGATTCGCTCTCGTCTGCTAGGAAAGCCCATCCTGGTGTTTGGACTCGATGCTCCGTTTGTAGGTTGCCGTGTAATGAACCACCCCAGAGCTTATTGGTTTGCAACAGTGACCATCGCTCATTTTGTGTATAAATCTGAAATGTAGTCAGGGCTTGGTGGGGCAGCCCATCTCTGTTCCAGTGGTGTCAGCTGGGCAGGCTCACTTAGGTCTGGAGGAGCCCTTCCCAAATGGCCATGTGTAGGATTCTCCACCAGGTGGCTTGGGCTTCTTCGTATCATGGCAGCTCGGCTCTAAAGCAAGTGTCCCAACAGGCAAACAGTGGACGTAGCTGGTCTCTTAAGGCGGGGCCTGGAAAATGACACATCATTTCCGCCATGTTCTGTTGTTCAAGCAGTCAGAAAGCCCAAGGAGCCCCGATGGGAGAGAAGGAGATCCCACTATGTGAGGAGAGGAGGCTCAAACGCAGGGGGCTTGTGTTGTAAAGCTGCTGTACTTAAGGCTTTCAGAAGGAGAGAGGTCTTACCAGGGGGCCGGTGCTTGGGCCTTGGTTTCATTGAGTTACCCAAAGTGACAGTAACTGGCTAGGGTTTGGTCAGCCACTCGTTCAGTCTTT
The DNA here is from genome assembly GCF_023721935.1 of Panthera uncia. NCBI lineage: Eukaryota > Metazoa > Chordata > Mammalia > Carnivora > Felidae > Panthera > Panthera uncia. Next base: position 5,419,738 of record NC_064810.1, read on the forward strand.
GTCTTGAGCACATGAGAGGGGTCTGGGTGTGTGGATGGCAGCTCTCAGCCCTAAGGCCTACAGGGCCCGGCAGATCATGTACATAAGTGAAGAGAATGGAGAGCAAGGGAAAAGGGGAATGGTGCAGGCGGAAAATTTAAGAGTTCACAGGCTATCTAGAGGGAAGAGACTCCAGCGTGTTCCCACCAACTAATCCCCAGTGGAAATGGGGGGTTAGTATGAGTGACTTTCTCAAGAGAAGCCAGAAAGCTTGGTTTTATACGGAGACCCACAGTTTTCAAGTGTTGGGCCAGATACTTGCAAACCATTATATGGGGCAAATAGACACATCTTTAGATGGAATCCGGCCATGGCAGCCAGTTGTACTCATCATCTGAAGAATCCCTTTTTCTTCTTCACCCTGAAATAGCTGCCTGTAGACTTTCCTTTGTGGACGGCCTCTCCATTCTTGTTGAATCCAGTTTTATTTCTCCTTTTCCCATTTTCTGAACCTCTCTACTAGTCCTATTTCAAAAATTTATCTTCACTTTTAAATTACTGCAATTCCCTTGGGTTTTATGGCATATAGCCCAGCTGAAATGAGCCTTATAAATGCATAAAAATATATAAAAATAAGAATTGTCTAGCCAGCAACTAATCTTCCAAACTGAGTCAAGATTCATGCCAGCTTACAATAAAGAATGATGGCTTCATTTATTTTCATTCTGTCTACCTCCTCAGGGAGAAGATGAGCTGTGATTTGTGGGTGTTTTTATTTCCAGCATTTTTCGTTGTTGGCATTTATTTGCAAGGCAAATGCGATAAAAACATAAGCTCTTTATGGCTGTAAAGCCTGAGAGTGAGGAAGATAGGAGAGGAGAAAATGTGCCTCTGGACATGTTTAACCTTGGTAGCCTTCAGTTGCTGTCTCTGTAAAATGGGCATTGACGTGGGTGCCTACTGTTTGGGGTTTGTGTAAGACGCGTGTGGCATAATTTGGGTAAAGTGGTTAGTTAGCAGTTGTTTCTCTTGTTGCTTTGTTGAGGGATTCTCGTGGTGACTCCAGTGTGGTCTCCAGTGTGCGGCTGGCTCCTCTCCTCCCTCCCTCTTTTGTTGGTCTCCCTTCTGTGGCCACTGAGGGCCTCAAAAGCATCCGCCTTATTTGCATATCACCCAGTCACTACGCGACGCTTCCATCGGCAACCATATTCCCTTGCGTACAAGAGCTCCTGGGTGACATGATGCTCCTATATGTGCAAGCTTTGAATTAATTAAAGGCTTGGGTTTCTTTTTGATGTCTTGTTTGAACAGAAGTTCAAAAAAGTTTGCACTTCTGTTATGACATTGTTGCTTGGATCCATCAGAACAATCGAAAGATCACAACGAGGTCAGGTAGTAGAGTCTTAAAATGCTCTTTAGACTAAAATGAGTTTATAATTTTAGGTAGGAGTAATGTTTCAAGTCAGCACAAGTCCTCACGTCCACAAACTTTGCTTTGTCCGCCCTAGATGACTGTATTATTATTGAATATTTCTGAGGCTTTTAGGAAAGCCTTTCAGTTGTGTCTTTATAAGGAGACTACATTCAACACCAGGCACCAACCCCAAGGTTACAATTTATCACTCTGCTGACTGGAGGCTGCCTCAAAATCATCAGTTCCTTGAGTGCTTTCAAACCTCATTCCTACCTGTGTTCCCGTGGTTCTAGATGGTATCAGTCAGTGTCAGCAAAGCCTCCCCAGCCTCTGCCCATCTTTCCCCTCACCTTCGTGTCTTCTTGGGACCCAAAGCTTTTAAATGCAAATCAAGTCAGGGTCAAGTTAAATCAACTTGGCCAGATCCTGGCTCCAGGAAGACAGAAGACTGTCTTAATTGCCTCCAAACTTCTCTCCCAGCGTTCTGTTCTTGCTCTTGACAAGTGGAAAGGAAGTCTCTTCCACAGAAGGGGAGCCCCCCATGCAATGTGAAGGCTCTCACACATGGCAAACATCAGACTCTAGCTTTCGATGTTCAATAGTACTTGAACTCTGCATTTACTGAATTTTTAGGATGTTTATATTTTATGTAAAATGCCAGTTGTGCTATTGTTTTATTTTCTGCAATAAGGGATGGTTATTTCCGTCTTTAAAAACAAAAGACAAGCCAAACTCTATCTTCCTCTGAGAAACAGCTGGAAAGTTTAACAGCTTCTTTCCCTCTTGGTCAAGGCAACTTCCAATACTTTGATTACAGTAGCTGTTCTTGGGTTCGGGTAGCATCCTGAGCCAGTTTCTAATGTTCTTGAATTACTGCTCCTCCTTTATTCATGAGATTTATCCTCATGCCATCAAGAAATGCCATTGCACGAAGCTACTAAAATCCATTTAAAGGTTCGCATAGGCAACCCAATGCATCCTGGCCTCGGGAGCATCTGGAGAAGAGTTGGTCCATTTAGATCTCTGCTCTCACACTCTGGGACCCCAGCCTTAAATATATACCCATCAGCCCCTCCCGTGATGAATGCACTTGAGGTTTTCCAGCCGGAAGTGGCCACTGCCTGCTGTTGACTTGTTGGTTCTGTGAACAACCAGTTACATGAAGCAGTCTGGGGGCTTCAGTGTTCAGATCCATCTATGCCCTCCTGGATGTGTGCATTTATCCAAAGAGAAGAGCATGGGCGAGAGGTGCTTACCTGAAGGGCAAGCCATCCTCTGCTCCCTTGGCGACCTCCAAAGAAGGTTTCTCTTCCTGCTCTCAGCTACTGCGATCGTGCTGTCTCCCCTCCGAAGCCCACGTGGTTCTCGTGCTGGCTCTTGAATCAGAATTACACTCCAGAGAGAGCTTCACTGCCCCAAATCCCCCTCTTCAGCCTCATTCTACCTCCATCTCCCTTGCCCTCTGAGGACGTGGCTCTGCTCGGGGCAGGTCACCTGGTGCAGACTCCCTCCTCCTGACCCAGGGTGCCACACAGTTCCTCTCAAGCAGTTCTGCCTCCCACCTCCCCTAATCCCTCTGGGTTGAGCGGCTGGGGCCCCGTGCCTCAGACTTGCATCGTTCTCTTTTTTGCACTCGTTAAAATTAGATTTTCAAGTTTCGATCACGAATGTTATTCTAAGAGCTATGGAAAGGGTCTCCTTTCAAGTGCAAGTATCTCTGATATTCCCACACGCTCACACACCCTGCACCCGTGCATGGTTCCAGCCTCCATCCTTCTAGAGATATCCCTGACCCTTCTCTCCCAGCCTCTCAGCCTCCTTTTTCCCGTCAGCATGTATTTTTTGAGTGCTCACTCAGTAACTGGCCCCACTTCCAGAGCTGGAGATACGATGATAGACGAAACCCACAAACACCCCGTCTTAAGGCAACTTGCATTGCTGGAGGTGGAGACAGACACTATTCAAGTAAGGAAATAATACAGCTTCAGATGGTGGGGAGTTCTGGGAAGGGAAGTAACTGGGGAAAGGGACAAAGCCTGGCAGGGGTCAGGAGTTGGGGAGAATGGTCAAGGAAGGCTTCTGGGAGCAGTGAGACGTGAGCTGAGATCTAAATGGTGGCTGGGGCAAAGAAAGCCTGACAGACACCATAAAGGGACAGCGGTCCAGGCAGAGGGAAGTGCAAAGGAAGGAGACTGGAATGAGCTTCACATTCACCTCATGGAACAAGACTTTGCTCTGAGCTGACAAACTCTCGAATGCTCCCATAGTACTTATAGTTAGAAGGACCCTGGGGCCATTAGCAACACCTCTGAATATTGCTGTACACCCTTGCCCTGGATAGACCTAAATATTCCAACGAGCTCTTCCTGGCTCCCTGCTGGGAAACCGATGTCTTTGATGTGCATTTGTGATTTTGTCTTCTTAAGGACTGACTTGTTATTTTAGTGTGACATCTCCAGAACACAGGAAGTGATGGTGGACTTGTTCTGAGGGGCTCACCTTTTGCACTGGCCTCCTCCCTTTCCTGCCACTAGTTCCAGGTGCCCAGGCTTTCCCATCCTTCCAAGGGCTCTTGCGTGTTTATCGTAGGTGCTGCCGTCGTTATCTGTCCTCCAGTTCCTAAGTGTGCATTCTTTTGTTCTGACTGCCTGTTCTCGGACTCCGACACCTTTAGCTCAGTTTTTCTTGGCTGGCTTATTGGGATTCAGCTTGGGTTGCTTAGGAGCCAGCCCACAGGTAGTGCAAGGTAAGGAGGAGACCCATGCCTGACAACGTGTGAGGGAGAGGCAGGAGGCCCACCTGTGTCCTGCTGAGCGGCCAGAACGAAGGTTCTAGATTCCAGTGCCATGGATGACAGGCAAAAAGTTTTGCCACAGTGCAAGTCTGGCATCTCCAGAAAGACACAAATGTTTTACACTCATTTATGCAACCCATATTTATTGGATATCTTCTCTATAAAAAGATACCGCACCAGGTATTATCCTAAGACATAAAAGTGTTAACATATTAAACCAACACTTCCCACAGTCTCCTTATTTTATCAGAATAGCATGTAGTATAATAAACAGCAGACAAAGAAACCTGAAGACACAAGGCAGATAAATGAGGAGATCCAAGAAACAAGGTCCAAATCCAGCCTATGGAAGACAGGGACCCCCCCACACACACACACACACATACACACACACACCCACACACACACACACACAAGTGAGATGCCATGATAAGCCAGGAGCAACTCAAAGGTGCTGGGAATATACAAAAATGTAAGAAGACAGCAAAGTCCTGTGTGGACACAGCTGGCCCCAACTTCTAACGTATCTTATATCCCAAACTTGGAAGCAACAAGCTTTAAATTCAAGTGATACAGTCAATCCTCTCATGTTGAAATCCCTTGTGTGGTTGCCCATTGCTCTCAGGATAAAGACTCATGGGGCTTTGAGAAGCCAGTCCCGCCTTCCTCACCCATCAAGACCCCTGCTTTCTGGGCTCCTCAACTCCACAAATGTCTATTTCCTCTGCCTAGAATCCTCTCACGTCTGGATTAACTCAGTCCTCCTGTGGGATGATTCAGGGCACACGGGTCTGCCAGCCTCCTGGGGGAGCAGGTGTAAGACTCCAACCGGGCCACCCTCTCAGTAGTCCCCAGCGTGTGGGTCCTTGTGGATCTTTTGTGGGAGCTGGAGCTTCCTTGAATCTCATGGCCCCCTCCTCACTGGGTGCTCCAAACACCCTGCTCAGTGGTCCTGACCTTGCCCAAATGCTGGGGCAAGGTCCTGTTTTTTATTCAGAACTACTTGATTTCAGAGGAATCGTAAGCAGCAACAAACTCAAAGCCCCGCTTCATACCTCAGTGTAGTTTTTAAAGTTCACCAGTGAGTAGGAAGATCGCAGGATTGATGAGCTCTTAAAAATGCATGAAGCCTCCTAAGTACAAGCCAAGAATGGTAACAGAATCAGCACACACGGGCCTCCGCTATCGGCCTCGCATTATTTATTTAGGGGTTTTCCTGCTTGCCTTTTGGGAGCGAAGATTCATTTACCAAGAGAGGTTCATTTACAAGTTTTCATTACCTTGCTTCAGCATTAATATTAAACTCAAAAAGTGTTAGATCTCGTTTGGCTCCACAGTGGGCAGACTCCAAGCTCACCCTTTGTAAGTAGCTCTTTGATGTTGTAGCATCATTACAAGCCTGATCTGTGTGGTTCTTGGTGAAAGTGCTGGAAGCATTCTTTGCTTCTTACCTTTGCATCAATACCCAGCCCCATCCAAGCATAGAGATGAAGCCTTGTTAGAAATTGATGAAAGTTCCTTTGTATTTGGCCCCAGAGGACAGCCAAGCCCCCCGGGACTCTGGTTCACTTTCATTCCCAGAGAATTTGTTGCGAGAGCATCCGCGTGCTCTCTTAGGTGCATGGAGGGGGAAGAGGGCTATTGCAGTGTGAATTGGAATCGTAGCCTCCCCAAAATGCATTTGTTTGTTTCATACTTACCCCCGGATTCCTGATACAGATGTGCTTACCTAGTGTCCACAGGTGAGATAGTGAAGAGCATAAGGAAGGCTTAAAGATGCCCTTAGAACTCACCGTGCCCCCTTCTCTTGACTACAGATAAGATGCAAACACCAAAAGGGTCACAGCACCGTTTCGAGGCAAAGGCAAGAATTTTGCGTGAAACCCAGAAGTTGCTAGCTCATGCTCTTACCCCATCCTAATCTCCCACTGCATCGGGCCACCTCAGAGGCAGACCCCGTGGCCACTGTTGCATGAGAACCGTCCCTCACTCTCTCCCAAGAACCGAGGTCATAACTCCTTGTGGACCAGTAGAAGCTGAGCAGTGAAATCCCTTATTCTGATTGAGTTAAATGGTTTTCAGATAAAATTAAAGCAAAATGAGGGTCCACTTGGAATTGTGAACTTTGGCCCCTTTAAACTATGGTTTCTCAACAGCACAATGAGCCCTGGAAGCAGGGTCACTTTTTCTGGCGGGGGATGAAGGGGAGGGGTTGTCCTGTGCTTTGTAGGGTTTTAAGCAGCATCCTGAGCCTATGTGCAGCCACCTCCCAACTGTGACATACAAATAGTCTTCAGACATGGCCTCCTGCTTCCTGAGGGGTAGAATCACTCTTTGCTGAGAACCACTGATCTAAACTCTAGACGTTTCCTTCCCTAGTGTGAGGTATGCCAAATGGCTAGAAGCATCGCCCGAGAATAGATTCATGGAAGGCACATCATTATAGATTTTCTGAATCAGTGCATTCTTGCTCTTTTTCCATATCGATTTTGCCATCCTTCTTCCAAAGCTGAAGTGCATTCAAACTGTGTGTGCGTCTGAGTATCCTGAGAAAGTTCGGGAAGTTTTGCTTTCCCGATAGGAGGGAGCGTCTCCTGGCTTCAGATAAGTGACGCAGGTTCACTAGAGCCGTTTTCGCAAGGCTGGGCCAACCATGTCTGGAAGCCCCCTTGGGGGTGATGGCAGGCTCTGAGTATGCCATGCACCTGCTGGGGGGTATGGGGCCGTCAGAGGGTCTGTGCTGGTTCACGACTGGCATCAGTAAGCGAGGTGGTTAGGGACAGAGGGAGAAATCAATGCCACTCGTTCAGTGTGAACTTTCAGAGAGACTAGTGGTGCCGAAGGTCCCAGGAGCAGTGACAGGAAAATGAGGAATGGACCGTTATGTCAACAATAAGGCATAACATTGAACAAGGGCTGCGCCACCCCCTCCCCCCTAGTCCCTGGAGGTGGATGTCTCAGGGGCACAGGAGGGACAGCCTGTGATCTGGAGTTTGCAGGCTGAGGAAGTATGCAGAGGCCCGGAGGTAGGTGGGTATGGCCAGGAGAGGGGACAGGGCCATACCCTCACCTGTGATCTGCACGCTGGGGGCCCATGTGGCCGTGTCCTCCTCCACTCCTCTGCTGCATCCCATCTGCTATGGCTCTTTGTCTCCCATTTTCATCCCCTGCCCAAGTTCTCTGTCTCGTGTTTCTTCCCTCTGCTTCCCTCTGTGTGTGTGTGTGTGTGTGTGTGTGTGTGTGTTTCCATCGCTCATTCCACCTCTGTTCTCTCCATCTTTGTCTCTGTCTCTCTCTGATCGCTCTCTGATCTCTCCATCTCTCTCTCTCTCCGCTCTCTCAGCCCCGTTCCCCCCACTCACCCCACCCTGACCACCCGTGTCAACCCCTCTGACTGCGGTCCGGTCCGGCACCTGAGCCCCTAAGCTCAGCCCGTCAGAGCACCTTTTC